>NW_006239184.1:885195-886199 GCF_000226075.1 Solanum tuberosum | reverse complement strand
TCCGCAACGAAATGCAAGACTCTCGACGAACGCTTTGATCTTCTCCTCTTTTCTCTTCTTGAACTCTCCACTAAAACCCTAGGCTAATTTTAGGATTATAAAACTGAACCTAATAGGATTAGACCCTTAAAACCTTACTAAAAATGAATTAAACCTGATTTGGTAAGGAAAAGACCAAAATACCCCTCTAAAATCCGGTTTTGACTTTCCTTATCTAGGTAGCCCAATTTCGAATGCACATATCTCCCTCATACGAACTCAAAACTGAGCAAACTCGGTGGCGTTGGAAAGATAATTCAAAGGTCTTTCCTACGGTATCTGGTAGAACACCTAAATCATACTGATCTAGGAGTTATGGTCGTTTGAAGTTTACCCAAAACTCATACTTAACTTAACTCTCCAAATTTCAGATTTTGCTATGTCCAATTTAGTTCTTTTTGAAATTCAAGGTGCTATATCTAGTGACCTGACCTTAATACTTAAGAAATTTTAAATTCCTTAGTAAAATCCTACTCACAACGAAGGACGGTTCAAGTCTTAGCTCAAATTTTTTTCTGAGGTGTTACAATCATGAAAATCAGATTCTATACTCATTACATACCGTAAATGATATTTCTTTTGGATTACTATGTAGATTGATATAGGAAAAATCACCTCATATATCTATTTAAGGCTTAATATTACAGCCTTTAGATGTACTTTTTTATATTACTACTTATAACAGTTTAATTACAAATATTAACAGATTAGTTTTAATTTATAATTTAATTAATTTAATTTAATTAATTAGTTATTATTTTTATAATTACATTATAATTAATAAGTAAGAGAAACAACATTAATATTAGAGAATCAATTGTCATTATCTCTTCCACCATTTTAGGGATAACATTAATATTAGAGAATCAATTGCCATTATCTCTTACACCATTTTAGGGATTTTTTCCAGATTTCACACAGCAACTCCCACCTTCCTCTTTTACCCACACGTAAATCCCAAACCT
>NW_006239184.1:873354-883327 GCF_000226075.1 Solanum tuberosum | reverse complement strand
AAAAAAATAAAAAATAAATGAAGTTGGTATCCAACAGGTATAAATACCTTGTATAAACGATTATGCCAATGTAAAATAGTGATAATTGTATTTTGTAACAACCTCAATTACATTTTTGTTTTACATTTTTTTCATCCTCGACAATTTACAACCAAATTGTAAATTATATTGTCTTAACAAGCGTGGATTAAGCATTTTTAAAGATGTATGAAGTTGTATACAATTTGTATAAATACTAGAATAAACGAATCTTACAATTTAAAACAGAGATCATTAAATGTTGCACCAACATCAATTACATCTGGTTTTATTTTGTTTTTTGAAAATGGATAAAATAAGACTTTTTAATTAATTTTAACAAATTAGAGTGAATTAATGAAAACAAATATTCCTAATTAGTTTGTATCTCCTAAATTTATGCTAATTAATAATTATCATTAATCAATTCAAATTTAATTAATACATCTATTTCCATTTTTTCAGTTTTTTTCTTTATTATTTCTAATTCCGTTTTTTTTTAATTTTCGTTTTTCTTTTTTCTTTTTTTAAAGTTTTTTCCAATTAATAAAAACATTTCTTTTTTTTTTGTAAATTTGTTATAACCTGAAATTTTTAATGCTATAGCTTGAAAGTTTAAATCTACTGCTATAGCTTGAAAATAGTACTATAATATATGACATATATTAAATTTACACATTGATATATAACAAGGTATATACTCATTTCATTTAGTATGAAAATTGTATACAAACTGATAACCTTGGTTTATTTTAACGAAAAAAAAATTAGATTTTCCATTTATGAAATTTGTATATAGCTCAATAATAAAATGCTAATGATAAATAATGCAGTCATATACATATTTCATAGTGTATGAAAATGAAACAAAAGTGGGTAACCTTCTATAAGTTAAAAGTAACCTTCTTGCAACCAATTTATATATCAATTGTATATACTAATACAATTGTAACCTATTTGAATAACAACGGCATAAACTAAATACTTCTCTATTGATGTTCCTTTTTTTCTATTGACATTCATCTTTGAAGCGATGAACACTTTATATATCATATTACTGCTATTTGTTTTTATCAAATAGCGATTTTAACAATAACAAAAAAACAAGACAAGATATATTTGTACATATCCAATATAAACTTATCAAATTATAGATGTATTGCATAAAAAACACTATAATATAAAAAAATCACTTTACGTAATTGAATCATTCAAGAGAAAAAAAACACAAAAGTAGCCATTTAAATACCAAATAATTTTAACAATTCATTTCAAAAAAAACTAAATGATAATATCCAATAAAAAACGATCAAAAAGCTAATTTCTAATATGATCTGGGTCTATCTGCTTACTTTTGATCTAAATTTGACCCTTTGTAACTTTTGAATATCGAAAACACGTTCTCGTATTTTAGTCCACCAAATTTGCTAGCAACATTGCTCATTAAGCCTCTCTCAATGATTGCTTCATTACTTTGTAGAAAGAAAATTTCAAAATAGAATTGAAGTAAACCTCAACAAAAATAGCAAAATCAATGATGGAGAGTCGTGGAACAAAAGTTCCACACGAAATATAACTGAAATACACACGATTAACTTGATAAGACCTATACGGAGAGAGAAATTAAAAAAAAGAAAAAGATATGAAGATGAATATCCGATTTTTGGGAGAAAATTATATGGAGAGAGTGAAGAATTTCTTTTCCTTTTTAAGAATTGAAAGACATGTTGATTATAGTTACTAAAATGTAGTAAGATGCTAATTAATAGCCATAATTCTAGAAAACGTATACCAAATTAAATTGGTTCCTCTCTTGTAAATACAAGATAAAATAAAGTGTGGGGTTTGTGGGTGGTGGGGGGGGGGGGGGGGTGAGGGATTAATTTTTCCAAATATTTGTGTAATTTTTGAACACCCTTCGTGAAATTTTTTACTTTGTCACTGACCTAAACTTGAAGCATAATAAAATAACAAGAAGATTGAATAAATCCTAACAGGATTGTTTATCTTTCAAGTCCTAACATTAGAATCCTAATATTATGTAACATTTTTAATGTTCAAGAAATTAAAAAAAAAAACATGGAAAAAATAATAACAGATAATTTAATGATTTATAGTTGTCATAAGTTTAGGAGTCTATAATTGACATGATATTTGTATTTCTTATTTCACTTCCAATTAGTTTGAATCCGTTATTTCTTTTCCAATTAATATGAGATTTTTTTCTTCAATATTCGTATATTCCCTAATTTAATTAAATATGATTCATGCAACAATATGACATTAAAGACCAATAATTAATGTATTCCAATATCATACACTACTTTATAAATCATTGAACTTCATTTATATATGATTGGTTAAATTTTTTGGGCCAAAAGTGATTGACCTTGTCTTATACCTATTTCATACCTTATAAGAGAAAAAACAATATTATCAAAATTGATACCAAATTCATTCAGAAGATCAACCACGAGCTAGTGTATATATTTGTTATGTAACTGAATTTTAATGGCACACTAACGAAATCTAAAGGAACTCATGTTTTGTATGCAACAAATATATAACTAGAATTCCAATGTATAACTAATGTGGATATAAAAATGCAAATTGTATATCATATTTATATCAATATATTGTGTGCACATAATCTGTATTCAATTAGTATATAAATAAAATTTCAATGTATAACTGATATGAATATAAAATTACAAATTTATATCAATATTTTTTTGTATATACAATTGGTATGTAAATTGATTTAAATGGTATAAGTTGATTTACTTAGATTATGTGCAGAGACTATACTCAAAAATTCATAATCTAGCTGATTTGCCTAGATTATTTTTTTGGTCCAGAAGAAATATATCATGTTATATTAAGAGAAGTTACCAATATATATCATCCGGCCATTTAGTTTGCCAAACATGGTCAAAGTATACACTACATATACACTTGACTGTATGTGGTATATATATATATAACACATATATACATACATTAATATACATAATTCACTATTTATACACGATGTACATATTTTCTAATTAGATGGCCTAAAGGTATTGCGTTCTAATTTTATCTTGGCGGAATCCATCGGCAGCCTCTAAAGGTGGCACAATTTTTCACTTAGACACCTCAAGTAAGCCTTGTACATTTCAAACACTCATAGTAGGGACTCGCTATATCATTTTGATACTTTTTACTGACATGTCATAGGTAAGTGGATCAAAAATGTCAGCTATCACTGTTGGGAACCCAATAATTGTTCAGTTATGTACTTGTCGTCTACCTTTCTCACACTCCAAAAGAAAATTTGGATTTCTTCTTTCATTTTCTTTTCATGTATGTTTCTTTCTATGGATAGGCCGGTTTCTCGTGGATAGGTCTTTGTAGAGGGAAATTGGTGTCAGGAGATGACCTGTGTCTAGGAATGAAAAGCCAATCAAGATCTGATATAGTTGATTTTAGTAAAGTATATGATGTCAATGGCCCGAAGTAGTAGAACACTCAAAAGGGATATAATTTAGGTATCTTTCTCTTTTTGTTGTTCGGCTCCACCAAACTGTTCAAAATTGTTTCCCAATAATATATAATTGACAGGCTGGGGTCCCATTTCTACCCTTCTGTTTTATTTTAGGAAAAATTAGCAAACTAGTCACAATTCCTAACATAATTAGCTAAAACATCTACATTTTAAAATAATTATTAAAAATGTCATTATTTTAGCAAATATAATGTATCCTAATATAATTAATTTACTATCCTTTTATTTCTAAAATCAGTTACCTAGTTTGACTCTACTACCGATTAAAAGTAAAAAAAGAACCCTTATCACGATGCTCCATGACACATAGGTATTTACAGAAAGGGAATATAATTGAATTGATGCCTCTTATCTAAACTTATTCTATACATGTTATGCCTTTGAAACCTTATCACGAGAGTGGATTTGACATTCTGAAATTATTCTACCTTGTTAGGTTAACTAATGAGTATCAAGTGTATTTCAAGACTGTCTAGTAGTGATTGAAACGTACTGTCTAAATTGCTTATTGTTGCTCAAGGATCAAATATTGTCTAAAAGTGGATGGATTTTGTATTGCAAAAGGCACATAAGTCCAACTTTCTCTCAAGATTCCTATATACACAAAAACTTCCACTACAAACACAAATTTACAAAAGATGTATCATTCGACAAACCAAAATAGTGTCCAACATGGGTAAAGAAACCACAGTAGCTATCTTTGTGATCTTCCTTTGTGTTGTTACAGCCACAGCCTATGATTACAGTGGCATTAATCAAGAGACTTCCAAAATGATTACAAATCGGTTTGGTAATATTATTGTTAGGGAAAAGGGCCTGATATACCCCTCAACTTTGTCATTTGGAGCTGATAAGCCCCTCGTTATGAAAGTGGCTCATATATACCCTTACCGTTATACAAACAGCTCACATATACCCCCTACCGTTATAAAAATGACTCACATATACCCTTCATTTAACGGAAGTGAAAAAATTAGTTTTAAATTTATATTTTTGACTTTTGTATTTCTTAAAAAAATTATTTAGGGGTATATATGATTTTCCATAAAATTTCAAGGTATATTTTAATTTTTTTCAGACATAAATTATTTTTTGACTTTTTGATTATCATTATTCATTATTTGAGTTTCTTATTCTTATTTTATTTTTTCTTTCATTCCTTAGTGTAAAGAAAAAAATTTAAAACTATTTTTTTGTGGCTATATTATAATTTAAAACTATTTTTCGGATATATTGTAATTTAATTTTTGTATTTGAAGAAAAAATTGGGTCATCTATAATAAATTTTACAAGAATATTATCAAAACTTAAATAAATTTGACCATCAAAATAATAAATCTAAATTTGTCATTGAAACAAAAATAAATAAATAAAAAAAATAAAAAAATATATATAAAAAAAAAAAAAAAATATATATATATTAGAGGAAAAGGGTATATGTGAGCCATTTGTATAACTATAGGGGTATATATGAGCCACTTTTATAATGAGAGGCATATCAGCTCTAAATGACAAGTTAAGGGGTATATCAGACCCTTTTCCCTTATTGTTAAGACTCCTACCACAAGTCATGAACATCCTATGCACTATGCAGCTCCTATTATCCCTGAAAATAATGGTGGATCAAGTACCCTCCCAAACTCGGATATATTTGTGTAACAGTTGATGACGACTACTATGATTTATGAAGGGACTTACATTTGGTTTCAAATAAATGTTTTTTTCATAATTCTCATTTGGATCCCACATGTATATGCTTTTCAATAAATGGGCATCACAGGCTGTATTTGGTTTTCAATAAACGTGAGACCTCACACTTCTCAACAAACTTTATTGACCACTAGGCCACACCCTTGGTGCAGAGAACAGTAATTTGTTGGGGCAGGATGTTTATTATCAATAGCAACATCACTTCATTAATAACTCCTACACATTAATTATGCCCGACATTGACTTTCATAACGACACAACTGATTGACAGGCACTATTCCAATTTATGGCCAGAGCATCATCAATATACATATACAAACAAGATATGGCACAAATCTGCAACCATATATACATTACAAATCTATGGTGAAGCTACAAACATTGGATTTTCCAGAACAAGTGTAAGCGGGTAGACTAGATACATCACTGCAGAAGCACATTTAAAGCCTATAACAACCATACCTTAGGAGAGTAGACACAACTAACGTTATTTTTATCCTGCAAATGGAAAGGTCTCAACCATAGCAACGGATAGGATCATTGCAGCCTTTACCAGCAGACTGCTTTGAGCCAAACCGACCCCCCTTTGCAAGGTACTGCTGGTGATCTTCCTCAGCTCGATAAAATTTCTTGGCAGGCAAAATCTCAGTAATAATCTTCCTGTTCAAAATCTTTTGCTGTCTGTCCTGGGATTCAAGTGCTTCCTTCTCTTGCTCAGGTGTGTAGAAGTAAATTCCAGACCTGTACTGAGTGCCCACATCATTCCCCTACAAATAACAGAAGCATCCTGTTAATGCATTATAAGAAGAATAAAAACACTGACCTGTCAAACAACTAGCTCTACTGAAGAATGTAAAGCTAATCATTATAAGCAAAATTTCATATAACGAAACTTGAGAGTAAAGAGAGGCTGCAATAGCTACTGAATCGTAGTGAGAGAACCACGAGAGATAGTGAGACAGGAATTATTCGTGGTGTTTGGATGCATAAAAGTTCATTATCCTTGGATGCAATTATGTGAAAGGTCTCTTTGCACAAGAAAAGGACTTCCCTACCCTAATTGGACCGGGCAACTGAGAGCAGAAAGTATGTCTACATCTGCCTCGAACAACTGTGAAGATTTTCTTTGCCTGTCTATTAGGAGCAGAAGCATGCAAAAATATGAGGTTAAAATGAATACATATGCACGGGAATTCGAATAATACATAACTAAAACTGAAGGAATACTAGTACCTGAAAGAAAATAGGGGTGATGGGAACATTAAATAGAGAAATGTTGCATGTTTTAGCAACAAGATAAAAGATGCTAGAAGGAAGGTTCCAACAATGTTGTTTTCTTTTTGATGAAGAAAGAAAAATTCTCAACAATGTTGCTAGTATTGATCTCTATTAGAGGAGGATGAGTCCACAAACTAAATACTTGATGCACATAATTTCTTATAATAAATAATTAAGTAATAAGAGATAGCCAATGATAATCAATAAAATCTTAAGCTTAATCAGAGTTTTACCAAGTATTTTAACTGTTTTGAGGATGCGGAGTTGCAAACTTCTAAGATTCACACCATGAGGATGCGGAGTTGCAAAACTATTTAAAACTGAGCAAAAGCTTCTCCATATAGCTATGAAGGAAGGTGATAAAGTCTATCATACTTGGACAAAAAAAAGACAAATGATATCGACAAGCATATTCTAGTGGCCTGTTTTTGACAATTCTCTCCATAGCACCCAACTAATACATAGAGGAATAGATTCCCCAAGTTTCTTCTGGGTTATATTCCCTTTCCAGCTCCAAATACCTGCTCCAAGTTTTTCAGGTAATCCCTGCTTGGTTTTAGACAGGTCTAAAAATAGGAACGTAACTTCCCAGAAACAGGTGAATTACAGATTCTGCTTCTACTTCGCATGACTACCATAAGTACATTTAGGAAAATCTCTTTTCGCTAGGTTATCTAATGTAACGCCTGCTTCATTTAAGCTATTCTACCAAACAAGTCACACTTAAGGTACCTTTAGATTCTACTATGTATTCCATGGCCATCTATTAGTCTAAAAACCTGAGTTCACTGGTGTAGTTACCAATGTTTCCTCTAAGCCAGTCTGCAAAACAGTTGCATCAAACTTTCAACCTCACAGTCCTGAAAGTATCTCACTAATACAATGTTCCAGTTGTTCTTTTTTCTACACTGTGCTATCGGATGCATCTGAATATACGGAGAGTTTATAGACCTGGATATATATCTTTTTAGAGGGAATGTCCAATCCATGAATCCATCATTTTATTTTTGCTCATTACCAACTTGTATAGAGTATAACTCTTGAATTTTGGCCACAAATCCTTGATTATGTTTCCATAAACCTCATTCATGTGGCTGTAGAACCTCTTTTGCTTCAATTTTCCATTCATATTTAGCATTTACAATACTTCTCCACATCGTGAGACTGTGAGAGTATCTCCACAACCACTTAAATAACATGCAAAAATATTGGCAAGCCTTTTGGTCCCACATAATTACAACTCCAGCTTACTCTGCTACTGTACCCTCCTAATTGGAACAAGCAAACTACATGCATACCCATCTCTCCGAAGAATGCACACTATGAGGCTGTAACCATATGGAGACCTGATCTTCACTATATTATCACCAAAACAGTGCCTTCCGAATATTAGGTGGCCTTTGTTTATGGAACATTTTTTGAAATCTTGCAAGACTTGTTTTTCGAACTTTTCAAAAGCTGTTTCTTAAGAAGTTGTTTGAGGATGTTCTCAAATAAAAATCCTTATACTTCGGAAAGAGGTTTGACGGTTTTTTACCAATGAAAACTTTTTATTCAACTCACAAAACACTCAAAAAGTCTTAAAAGATTTACAACTAGTCAAACACAATTTCTTTATGCCCAATTTTTATTCTGAAACACTTGCTCTGAAAACACTTCCCCAAGAATTTTCCATACGACTTACATGATGTCCTAGAAGGTTAAGGTTAGGCAAATAGCTTTATTAGTATCAAAAAGAGCTTGACATAAGATTTATACCAGGTAAGTGTAAGATAGAAATATTTGCCTTATTGCCTATTATATCAATACTGGGATCTAGCTATGAAACTATAGCCCTCTCGAAATGTTTGCTCAGCCGGGCATAGCCTTGGTCACTTCTCTTTAGAAAAACGGAATCAGAAATGGGTTTTCCTTGACAGGGATCACTCCTCTGTCACGATTGACTTTAAAGCAGTCACTGAGGAAAAAGGTGAGACAGACTATAACTGTAAGAAAAACTCATAAAGCCACAAAAACTAAAAGAGTAACTGACTCAATTCATCAACTTCACTGCTAACCTTTATAAATCAATCAAAGTAAAAGACCTTAGGTAACCACATCACTCCAACATCAATTCATCAAAAAACAAAAAATAATAGGTAATTTATCAAAATTTTCCTAATTACAATGAAAAAAAGACAGTTTGAAAACCTACCTGGCGATTGAGGGTGGTAGGATCATGACGAGCCCAGAAAACATCAAGCAATGATTCATAGCTACATTCGTTAGGATCATACTGAACTCTAACAACCTCAGAATGATTACTAGTACCAGAACACACATCTTCATATCTGGGATTATGCACAAAACCCTGTGAGTACCCAGCTTCAGTCTTTGTAACCCCGGCGACTCTTTGATACACCAATTCAACGCCCCAAAAGCAACCTGCTCCGAATTGAGCAAACTGTTGTCCCGGGTCGGGTACATCATGATCGGGTCCTTGAAGAATTTCAGAAGAAGATGAATCTATGGAAGATTCAGTTCTCGCACCGAAACCAAATTTGTTGAGCCAACTACTCATCCTTGGGGAATTCATTTTTTGGGAAGAATGAAATGGTGAAATTGGGAGGATTTTAGAGAGGGGAAGGAGAAGAGAGGAGTTGGTGATGGTGGTGATCTTAAAGAACGAGCATTTTTCTGTTTCCTGTTGAAATGGGACATTCGAGTGTGATGGGACAATTATGAGATTTTTTTTTTAATTGCCTTCATAAATAAAATAAAATATAATTTAGGATTGGATATGATTTCAATTTTTAATTTTGAAAAAATTGCAATTGAATTTTTGTGCAAATTTAATAAAATAATATAGATTTCAAATTCTAAATTGTACAGTCAAGCACCTAGGCAGGGTGTATTTGGTACTAGGAAGGATTCAAAAAAATATTTTACAAATTAATTATTAAAAAAATATGAAGTCGTTAAAAATTAGCAGAATGCCTTTCCTAATAAAAGATTAATTTATTTCTTTCTAGGTATGCATATGTATGTTGAATCCGAAGCGTATTCAGGATTTTGAGACGATGGGTGTACTATTACAAAAATATTGAACTAAGATATAAATTTGACTGGTTCGACATTTATGTTTTTACTATAGAAAATCGTTAAAATTTTAATATTGTAGGTTCAAAATTGATTTATACACACACACACACATATATATATATATATATACAATTATATGACATATGTACAAATACAGTTAGTCTTTCTCCACTCTCTGACCTTTTTCGCTCGCCTCTCTCCTCTCTCTCCCAATCTCGCTCGCCAGATATATAAATACATATGTATACCAGTTACATTTATACAATTATCTTACATATATAATTCGACAGATATACAAATACAATTCACCTCTCTCCACTCTCTGTCCTCTCTCACTCG
>NW_006239184.1:862463-868583 GCF_000226075.1 Solanum tuberosum | reverse complement strand
TGTTATCTAATTTTAGAAAGAAAAATAAAACAAGATAAATATATAATTTTAAATTTATAACCTCACGTAGAGAGGTGCACCCAGTCATTATCGCATTATATGATACTCCGAGTGTGAGTTCACACATCTATATTTCAATATTTTAAAAAAAAAATATAACACTGCTATATATGATCTCGGGAGGGGAGCATGGGTTAACGTGAACCCGGTGACCCCCCTGGATACGCCTCCGTGTTGAATCCTCTTAATTTGTTTGTGTGTTTACTTCTTTTTGAAACTTTGTAAAGAAAATTTTAATCCAATAACTAATTAAGTGTTAGAGTTTTTCCCTGATTTTCTTATCTTATTTGAAGTTTATTTTTTCCTAAAATAAAAGACAAAACATTACCATTGATGTTTTTACTTTTCATGAAAGGAAAATATATTTTTCTTCCTTCATCATATTTTTCTAGATTACACCTAAGTTCTTTTAAAATAAAATATTTTTTCTTACTTATCAAACACTCAAAAATAAATAAAAGATTGAGAAATAAAATAATTCCTAGAAAAATATTTTTCTTAAAACACCCCTAGAGGTGAGTGACAGTGTGCGGGTAGTTTTCACTATGACCAATCTTTATATGATACACAATGACCTAGTGTATTGGTAGGTTCGGTTAAATTTTAATTTTTATCAGCTTAACATATTGGTTATCGATCTAAAAGATATGCTAAAATTTGACACAAAAACAATCATTGAAAATCACTTAGAAACAAGGTGACAATCCAAATGAACCATGATAATGAGTTCATAGATCGCATCTTGCTCAAAAGCAAACACGTTTACATTGTAGAATAACCAAGAGTTCGAGACGGCCAGAAATAAAAGTATGAAACTGAACTCTAAGTCAAGGATTTTATATACAAAATGATGTATATATATAATTATTTAATTAATTACTGTTGAGTTATCAGTTAAACCGATAAAAAAAAAACATCAAACCATTAAGAACCAATAACCGATAACAAAAAAAATCAAAACTGTTATCAAAGTCACTAAACCAATAACCCATTAATAATAAACCATAAGTTTTTTTTCATTCAGACGGTATATTTCTACCTCACAATATTCTTATTCAAAATAAAGTTATTATAGTATAAAAAATCAATATTCCTTATAGTCTAAAATATATGTCCTAATCAACAGCCAATATAGAAGTCTTCTGATATTGACTAAAACCACGAGGAAGAGTTGGTGAAACTTCACCAACAAAAATTTTAGTACAAGACGTGATATTTTTTATTTTATTTTATTTTATTTCAAATAGAGACTTTTTTATGTGATTGAAAATTCTATTCAAGTTGCTTGCAATTTCTTGAAACGACCAAACTCCACTCCTCTGCACATAAATAAATTGTTTATTAGAGAAGAAAGAAGTTACACAAGTACATGTCATGGAGTACACGAAAAGAAACTATTAATCGTTTCTTCTTTAATTATATAAAAAAGGGAAAAGGGTCAAAAATATTCCTTAACTTTGCTTTATTAGTTGATTTTACCCTCGCTGTTAAAATGAAGTTAATTTTACCCCTTCCGTTACTAATTTCACCATATATGCCCCTCTTTTGATGGAAAGCCCCAAATCAACTCAAATTAACCCGATTTCAATTGAAATTACCCGATTTTCTCTTTTCAATCCAAACCCGACCCACTAAACCAAATGAATTAATACCAAATTAAAACCCAAACCCATCTCTCTAATATTCTTCATCTCCTTCATCTTCTTCATCTCTAATCCAAACCCGATTTTCTCTTTTTGTTTCTTTATCTGTAAATAAACCCATGCCCCGACTCCTCTGAATACATTTAACTCATTTCTCTTACCCATTCTCAAAAGAACACTTTAAAGAAACCATTTCTTAGCTTCCAACCTCAATACTACTGCTTCTTCTTTCAGTTCCTCTTTTATTTCATTTTATTATTTTTATTAGAATTTTTGGGATTGGTTTGATTCTTGATTTCTTCAATCAAACATCTCAGAAATCAGTAGCTCAAATCAATTTCCATAGAAGCTATGCAATCACTCAATGATTCAGGATTATCTCTGCCAATTTCAGGAGGAATTACCCTCCGCCGCCGGAAAATTGTATCCAATGATATTTCAAAATTTGAGTTTGAAAATCATGGCTCAAATGATATTTCAAAATTTGAGTTTGAAAATCACGGTGGTTAAGTGACCTTATTTTCGAAAGTATTGGAAAACAAAGTGAAATCGGGAAAAATATGTGGGAATCCGTCTTGATTTCACACACTGCTTCTGTCAAGTTCAAATTTCAAATTCCAAAACCCAAAAATTGTATAACAATAAGGCCATGGATGAAGAAGTGCAGCTCAATTCGATGTGCTGGAAAAACCAATCGATGGTCCCTTAATGGCATGAATGCCCTTGTCACTGGTGGGCGGTGGCACTAGAGGCATTGGGTTCGTAATGCTCCCCTTCTTTACACTTTTCCGACTGTTGGCGGTAAGTGGAACTCGATGAGATCACCGTTGATAATCCATGTGCCTGTGTGCTTGATATATGATATTAGTTAATGAATTTAGTTGTTGTATTTATGAATACTGATTCAGTGATAATGAAAATGTTTCCTTTTTTGCATTAAAAAAAAGGGGTTTGAAATCTTGTTTTTCAAAAGAACACTAAGCTTGTAAAATCAGATTGAAACAATCTTTGATCTCGTGTTATTTTGGGAGGGGAAATCGGGAAAGTGGTGCTAAGGAGGAGAAGACATGAACTAGGGATTTAATTGGTATGAGTTTCTTTAGTATAGCGGGTCGGGTTTGGGTTAAAATAGACAATTGGGTAATTTCAATTGAAATTGGGTTAATTTGAGTTGATTTGGGGCTTTCCATCAAAAGAGGGGCATATATGGTGAAATTAGTAACGGGAGAGGTAAAATTAACTTCATTTTAACGGCGAGAGTAAAGTCAACTAATAAAGCAAAGTTGAGGGGTATTTTTGACCCTTTTCCCTATAAAAAATGTATAGGCATAAATGTACAGTACATTATGTCCAAAAAAAACTGTACAGACTAAAATGCTTTTCAAAATAGATTAAAGAAAATCAAAAGTGAACTTCTGAAAAGGTAAAAGAATAAAGATACTTCAGAAAATGTAAGAAACTTTCTCGTTCACATGAAAATATTTTATTAATAGACAATTTTTTTTAAAGAATCTAGGTTTTCATGAAAACGCTAGTAAGTTTTATTGAAAACAAGTTTATAAACTTTTAATTCAAATTCAGAATTCATGAGAAATAATTCATGTGCAAGCTGCCAATGAAGCGACAAGTCATTGACAATCACACGATTTCCAAATTATGACTAGTGCACGAACTTATTTATACGACAACCTCTCAATTGTTTGAAATTATTCCATCAATTTTTTGTTTCTCTTTCAATACTTCAAAAATCAACTTTCTCCGTCTATCAAATTCATTTTTTTTACGTTAAAGTCGTCAATTTGTTATATGTTTTAAATTTTATATTTTCTTATTTTATTTTAAAGTTAAAGAATTAGTTACTTACTATTATTATACTATATTATACTATAATATTCTTCTTTAAATAATGTTATTTTCACTAAGAAGTGTTAAAATATAAAGAAGTAAATTCACAAAGAAGCCAAAAGAGTGTCAATATGTATGTATGTGTGTATATATATATATATATATAAAATAGGAAAGGTGATAGCGCTTACGTGTCAGCACCAAATTGGATTTTTTAAATAATTAAAATGATTTTTTTAAAAATGATTTTAAATTAGTTCTAGAAAATAGGGAATAACTGTAAATTTGTATTTATTATTAAAAAAAAAAACTCTACAAAGTAACGTATGTGGTAATTTTTTTGTGGAAATGTATTTTAAATTTTAACCATCTTTCCACAACCTCCTCATTTAAAGAAAAACAAATGTAAATAAATAATAATAATAATAATAATAATAATAATAATATTTAAAAATTGATGACCACTTTTGATAATATTGACACATTCCACAAATAATAATAATAATAATAATAACAACAACAACAACAAGAGAGATGACACGCCTACGCACCACAAAAAACATGATTTTTAAACAATTTAAAATTGCTTACATTTAATATTGTTAAATACAGTGGTAAATTTGAAATTACTAATTTGTGTCTTGCAAAAATAGACACATGTCATTGTCGAAGGGAGACATGACATTTTAGGATAAAATTAATTAAGTTAAATAATAATTAATTACTGAGTTAAATTTTAATTTAGCTTTAAATTTTATCACAAAATTCTTGAATTGATAGCAAAAAAAATAACTGACGAATAAAGTTTTAATTTTTTTTGATATAAAACTGATTAAATAGATATATGAATTTTCTAAATATTATATAATTTTTATTCGATTTTTCGAAAAGAAATATGAAATATGAAATATTTGAAATGCCTATATCTGAAATTCAAATGACAAAAAAAAAACCAACTAACTGCTCCATTTCTCCACTAACTCCACTTCAAGCAACCCCACATCATTTTATTTGTAAATTTGAAATTCAAATTTTAAGTAACTACATGATCCACAATTTTTAGGATTATTTACATTACATTAGAATAGAATTTATACAATTATTATTTTACGCAAATGAATGCGTTGTTTTCTCTTCTAACTTCTTCATTCCTAATTCCTCTCAAATCTGTAACATGAAGGTTTTTTCTCTCCTTTAGTACTTCTTAATTGAGAAAAGTGTGTCGCTTAACACTAATTTCACCAGCAAATTATCAACAACAAGATGTGACAAGATACTATAATTTGTTTTGCCAAAGTTAATTCTCCGAATGTAATAACTTTGACAGATTTCTAATTCACCAATCTTTACGTACCTGAAGTGGTATATATATATATCTAATTTCTATTATCAAAAATAGTGTTGTTATAAATTATATTGAATAAATTATTGTTGTATTATCGAAAATAATGTTCTTTAATTGTATAAATTCAGTTTAGCATTAGTCAGCATATTCAACATGGACATGGTTACTTATCTTTTTGCATTTTCATAATTTTGTAGAACAAATGGTGGTACTTTGTTATTTGTGGGTTAGTATATAAATCATTCTATATGCAGAAGGTAGTTGAAACAACTTGATGTCATTTTGATAGTCTTTCAGATTTAGCTATGGACCGGAAAGATCAACAAACTTGCACGTTGATAGTAAGCATTTTATCAAAATAATGGCTTATCATTTCTTCTTTCCATGAATAGGTACAACATGCTATTTTTATTTACTGTTCAAGTTTAATAAAAATCTTTATATTTAATTGCTTCTAAGAGATTCTTGCTAATATTTTTGATCCTATGCTTTGATAGTGACAATATAATGGACATAGTAATATTTTTTTTGTTATTTATTTCTGTATTTTAGTAGCTAATTATTATTCATCATCTGGGTAATGTTTTTATTTACTGTTCAAGTTTAATAAAAATCTTTATATTTAATTGCTTCTAAGAGATTCTTGCTAATATTTTTGATCCTATGCTTTGATAGTGACAATATAATGGACATAGTAAAAAAAAAATTGTTATTTATTTATGTATTTTAGTAGCTAATTATTATTCATCATCTGAGTAACGTTTTTATTTACTGTTCAAGTTTAATAAAAATCTTTATATTTAATTGCTTCTAAGTAGAATTCTTGCTAATATTTTTGATCCTATGCTTTGATAGTGCCAATATAATGGACATAGTAAAAAAAAAAAATTGTTTATTTATTTATGCATTTTAGTAGCTAATTATTATTCTGTTGGGTTTTAAAGGTGTGAACAGGAAATGAAGGGTTGTGACTCTCCTGAAGAGTTGTGACTATGCCGAAGGGTTGTGAACTTTATGAAAGGTTGTGTCCTTTCTAAAGGATTGTGACCATTTGAAAGGTTATGCCTTTTCCAAAGTGTTGTGACCTTTCTGAAAGGTTTTCTTCTTTCCAAAGGGTTGTGACCTTTACCCTTTGTTGGCTATAAATAGAGAGGTTTTCTCTCATTTTTCTGCATCGAATTCTTCCTTTCTTTTGCATACATTTCTTACAAAACAAAATCGATCGAT
>NW_006239184.1:853027-857583 GCF_000226075.1 Solanum tuberosum | reverse complement strand
GGTTGTGACCGTTTGAAAGGTTATGCCTTTTTCAAAGTGTTGTGAACTTTCTGAAAGGTTGACTTCTTTCTGAAAGGTTGTCTTCTTTCCAAAGGGTTGTGACCTTTACCCTTTGTTGGCTATAAATAGAGAGGTTTTCTCTCATTTTTCTGCATCGAATTCTTCCTTTCTTTTGCATACATTTCTTACAAAACAAAATCGATCGATCGTGTCTGTGTGTGTGATTCGTTGCTGTCATTTTGAGTTCGTTGAAATTATCGAAGTTTGAGGTACCGCTACTTCTTTAATGGTTAATCCGTTTTATCTTGGGAGGAATTAATCTACAACCTCGGGTACTTGAGGGGATTAAATTTCTTAAGGACACACAATGAGTTCTGTGGACTCGGATAGTTCTTTGTGTTTTTCTTTTCATCTTTTATTATTTCTGGTATGCTAATCTGAATACAGGAGATAACATATTCATCATCTGGGTAATGGGTAATTCATTCAATATATGTCCATCTTGAACTCATTCAGGTAACATGTCATAATTGTACCATATTTCGATATTCATGAAAATATATAGGTTAATTTGATTTGATCATTACTACTATAAGTAAATTATGGCTAAATCATGTCATGTTTACTGTTATTTGCATTATACTTTCTCTTATAAAATTTATATTGGAGTACATTTTAACAATTTAGGTTTCTTGAATGCGAGAGGTAGTATTATATTGTACTATGTAATTCATTTTGGGTGAAGAAAATATATATTTATTGAAAATTTCTATTTAATATTGTTTGTTTGTTTGTTTTCTATAGTATTTATAGTAAATGGACTTTCGACTCTTTAACCCTTTCGTGGAGTACGGTGCTTTTCCAAACATAAAACAGTCGCATAAAGAAATATTGGTAAGATACGATTTAAATTATAGCCTCATATTAATTGCAACACATTCGTGAAGTACAAATATATATATATATAGAAGAACAATATCTAAATTCCGCAACCCTGTCAGTTGACAGGTCCATCAAAATGGTATCATAGCCTACACCATTTTTTTTTAAAAAAAATTACAAAATTGCATTTGCAAAAAAAAACAAAACACACATGAGGCAGTTAATTATTTTAAAATGATAATTTAAATTTGAATAGGCATTTAAAAAAACAAATTTATCAATTTCAAAAATTTTAATAAAAATTAAAATTATTAATAATTATTTGCAATTTACAACCTAATAAAATTGAAATTATATAGTAGTTACAACTTCTTATCCCACGATTTTTTCTATTTTAAAAATGATAATTTAAATTTGAATAGGCATTTAAAAAAACAAATTTATCAATTTCAAAATTTTAATAAAATTAAAATTATTAATAATTATTTGACAATTCAACCTATAAAATTGAAATTATAAGTAGTTACAACTTCTTATCCCACTAATTTAAAATGAAAAGAATTATAAAATCAGAGTTCATTTACCTCAATTTTGCTATACCAAAATATAGGAATTACAAATTTATGTTATTTCTTATAGAGAAATTATGAGATGGTGGGTTATTATGTTGCTTTATCTTTATGTTTGTATATGTAGCTTTAATTTAATCATTTTTTTTATTAAAAAAAATCGTAGCAAAAATATTGTAGTAGCTTCATTTTTGTATATGATGATTAAAAGAGTTTACACGATTAATTTTATGTGTTATCCTTCTATATATTTTTACTATATATGTTATCGTCTTTTATTTATCTATTTTGTTAAATATGCATGACTTTATAACTTAATTTATTGTGTTACTTTTTTTTCATAAATCTAACAGATTAACTGACTGAGAAGATGTTTCAGGAACAAGAAAAAAGGTTTCAGTCAACTTTTTAAATCCATATTTTTTGTTATATCTTTTATTTAGTACTTATTATTATTATTATTATTATTGAGAGAAAATTTACAACTTTACAATTTTGAATTTTGAATTTGATTTTATAATTTTAAATTGAGATAGATTAATTAGTTTGATAATCTATGTTTAAAAATAAAAATAAAATTTAGATCCAAATCAAATTTATTTGTTTCAGTTACAAAAATATCACAAATATTAATTTAATGTGTTCAATTAAATAATTTAATGATTAACATTATCATTTTAAAAATATTACTAATTGCATAATAATACGTTTTATTAGTTATTTTAAATTTAAAATATTATATTATATTTTAAAATATCTGCGCAACGCGCGAACACATACACTAGTTTATAATAATATTAATAATAGTGTCGAGAATAATAGTAACAAAAACTTTATATTTTCTTTGTCTATACGTATGGCACCCTCCACATGTCTATAGATATGCAAATACCGAAAATTTCTTACTTTTTTTATTTCTAGAACTGGTAACATAGAAAATTTCTTACCTTCCCAGAAGTACTTTTATTCTTTTACCTTTGAAGAAGTTTTTTTAATTTTTTTTTTTTACCAAAATTAGAAAAGTATTTGTCTTTAAAAATTGTGAAAATTTTATAATTGACATATATAAGACTAATTATTACTAGTTATGACATTATTTTTTATGTTTCAAGTTTTAACATTAAACAATTACGGGCTATAACATTTGTTAAATAAAAAATAAATAAAGAAAAGACTAAATATAAATTAACAAATAAATTAATAATAGTAATGATAATTAATAATAGGCATAAAATAAGGAAAACCATAGCAAACATAATATTTATTTTCCTTGTTTAGCTCAAAACAGTTATTGTTTTTTCTCTCACCTGTTAATTGTCTATCAAAACATAAATCAATATTTTTTACTCAATATCAGTATGTTTCTCCATCATCACTCAAAGTCGCTCTTTTTTTTTTCTTTTCACACGATTTTTTTGTTTTGCCATTATCTTTCTCTGGGATAGAAGGTTTCTTACCAATATTAATTAAGTATGGTGATAGATGGGATTGTACAAGTTAGTGTTTATTTCGTGTGTGTTTTAGTGAATAATATTCAATTTTTAAAGAGGAAATACATAAAATTCCCCTCAAACTTGTCCGTAAAACTCACTTTAGCACTCTAACTTTACGGATGTTTAAGTACCACCTTAAAGAACTATCAGGTGAATTAAATACCACCTTATACATACAATACCAACTTCGTGGTTGGGAGGTGATATACACGCGCCCACATCAGCGCCACCTCAGTGACACGTTGACAACATGTCAGATGGTGAAAAAATTTAATTTAATTTTCTTTTTTCCTTTTCCACGTCATTTTTTGCTTTTAGTTTTCATTTTTTTCTTCTTCCATAAATTTTGTTCTCATTTTCACTTTTACTCATCTTCTTCATCGTTCCATCTTCTTCATTACAATACTAAAATAAAGAATTCGCTAGGGTAGAACACTAACACACCCAACATGATTTTCTAATAATTTGACGAATATTGTGTGTCAAACAGAGAAATAAAGCTATACATATGTAAGATCCCGTAGGCGGGCGAATGTTCATAGGGGAGGAGAATGTAAGATCCCGTATTTTTTCTCTAATTGTGTATAATATATGTTGCGTAGTATGGCATGGTTATATAAGGTGTATTTGACTTTGTATCGTACATTGGAGATTAAGATTGCAAGTAGGTGGCAATATCAAGGAACTAAACTAAAGTTTTAGGTCAAAGGAACCCCTCAAACAAAGTTCATGAGAAAAGAAATGGCTCGGGTAGAACTTCGCCCGTTTGAAAGGTTTAACTTGTCCCATACCTTGTGGATAAGCCTATGAGTGTAAAACATGCTAAGAATAGTGTGTTATGAGGTATTATAATAGCACAAGGGTCGTATGTTAAGTTTGGAAGTCAAGAAAATTAGTGAAACTAAAGTCGGCAAAAGTTATCGAAGTTTCTCTAATAATATTTTCTTAACTTTGGGTCAAATGTCTTGGATGTTTTCTCCCAATATACAAAGAGTTAGAATGCCTGTCACCCATTAAATCGAAGGCCTACGAGTCTAGTTTGCAATGCACAAAACCCCGTATCCAACCGACATTGGAGTAAAAAGTTTTGAGGGTTTTACTACGAACTGTCGGGGCAGAATCCGGGTCGGGTTTAAAATGTGGTATGTCGGCTTACTCAACGTTTTAAGCCATGAAAACATTTCATTTTACTTCCAAACCAGAAATAAAGCTTAAGAGAAGGTTACCTAATGGAGTACTTTATGATGAAGGTAAGTTTTCGACGATTTCTACCATTAAAGATTGCCCCCGTGCCTAGAAACGTTGATCTTTACACGTGGTAATCGTTTTCCCCTTCTATTAGCTGCATTTGGAGTCAAATTTTTTGAAGATATAAATTTGTAGTTATTGGAGTTTTCTTCAAGGTTTACACTTGGTTAACTAAGCTAATCATCTCGGGACTCTTTTGTAATTGTTTTTATGAAGTTCTACGGACATTTCGTCAAGTTGCGGCCATTTTGGCAAATCTGCCGATTTAAGAACAATTATGAACTGTTTATAGGTGTGTACCAGCTGTGTATATATAGTGTTTGCGAAGTTTAGGACGTAAGGAACAACTTTCGTGAAGAAGCTA
>NW_006239184.1:833148-852226 GCF_000226075.1 Solanum tuberosum | reverse complement strand
GTTTACGATTTTACTTTTCGCTTTACATACCAGTACATTTTTATTCGTACTGACGTCCCTTTGCCTGGGGACACTGCTTTTTGTTTTGTGCGAGCAGGTACAGGTAGGGACTCTAATCGACCCACCCGCTAGGATTCAGGTTCAACTGTGAGTTGGTAAGCTCCATCTTATCCTGGGGCTATTAGAGGAAGTTTACTTTTGTTGTACATTTTGGGTATAGTTAGGGCCTTGTCCCGACAATGCTTATGTCACTCATAAAGGCTATTGTGGACACAATATTCTGGGTTTTCTTTTTTGTATGTTTCAACCTCCAGCCAAGAGTCTTGGCATGCATATATAGGTGTGTGTAAGTAGGTATGTTTTCGGTTGTGGCCTCGTCGGCTAGATAGTACATCTTTATTTATTTTTTTGGTTTGTCTACCATTGTTTGTATGGTTATTCTCTTTCAGGTCATGACCTCTGGGTCCAGGCTTCACTTTTTAGAGGTTGTGCTGCCCAATATTTTTGCCTCACAAGTTTGGTTTAGTTAGTATGTTTCAATGGGTAACTCGATGTTTTAGGGTATCGAGTGCCAGTTACTCTCTTATTTCGGGGCGTGACAACATATATTATCACCATTGAAGCTGAAGTTGCTAGAGCTTCAACGGCAACTGACGGCGACTACTTCAACAACAATTGTCGGAGTCATTGTTGTTATATTAGGCTTAAGATTGACAGATCTGAAGGTTTTCAAACCTTTTATCGTGGTTTTCGAAAAAACGAGAACACATAAAAAGAAAGAAAAGAAAATAGGAGAAACGGAAGAAAGCCAAGGAAATGAGTATGGCAGGCGTTTTGTCCAAGTCACCGACGTGGTGAATTTTTTGGTGAGATCAGGTGGTTTCACGACACCTGGTCTCTTATGGAGCAGTGATGAGCGAGCAACAAGAAGGGTGACGGTGATGTCCTTCAAGATTGAGCAATATTGAATTAGTCAGCGTGTAATTGTCATCAAGAATTTTTTCTGTCGAGGGAATAGAGAGAGAGTAGAAACAAACTGAGAGAAAGAGGAGATGAATTAGGGAGTCAATGAATGAAGACAAAGTGGGACCCACTTGTTTTTTTTATAGAATTTTTTGCTATTTACGCGTTTAATTTTTTTTAATTTGCCACGTCAGCCATTAAGGTGTTATTTAATTCACTTACAAGTAGTTTAAGGGGGTATTTAAATGCACGTGAAGTTATAGTGCTAAAGTAAGTTTTGGTAACAAGTTTGAAGGGGATTTTATGTATTTCCTCATTTTAAAATAAGAATTGTTTATTTTTGACATGAATTTGGTATAGAAATTTGCATATACCTACAATGGAATAGATTTATATACTGTTAGTTTATAATTAAAGAATTTTTATGATTAACTTGTTTGAATTTGGTACTCTTCTTGGTAAGATTCTTGTATGAACTAGCGTTTAGTGTTGGTATGAAATGCGTAGAGAAATGTTCATGTTAGTGTTTATTTCGAATGTGTTTATTTCAAATGTTCAGGTTAATGTTTATTTTGAACTTGCACTCTTTTTGGTATGAATTTTGTATGAACCAGTGTTTAGTCTAGATATGATATTGTATAGAAATGACCATGTTAATGTTTATAATCAAAGAATGCTTACAGTTGACTTATTTGAATTTGATACTCTTTTTTATATGAATCTTGTATGAATCAGTGTTTAATATTGGTATGAAATTGGTAAAAAATTTGTATGCATTTGGTATACTATTTATATAACAAAAACACAATTACTAGTAACAATTGATTTGAAATTGGTGTTCTTTTGGTAGAGAGACCACAACTTGAACGCTGGAAGGAGTTTGTTGATGCGAAATTCAAGAGGTATAAAGTTACGTGCAACACATGTCGTCGGGAGGGACATAACAGGAAAACATGTCAAGTTACCCTGCTGAAAATTAATCATAATTTATTTTTATTTTGTTTTAGTTGTTTAATTGTGACAAACATATCGGTTTGATTTTTTTTTTGTCTATTAATTTAAAGAATTATGGTTTCAGAACATTTATTATGTGTACTACTTACTCCTATGTGTATGCGGTATTTTTGAAATGTAGAAAAAAAATTTTAATACTGGTAATCATTCAGTATCCAGATATCCAATTAGTATCTATTGGAACAAAAATTAAGCTCACGGTGTTGGTAATTGGTATCCAACTGATATCGAATTGGTATTTTTAAGTCTAACCATGTATGTCATTGGTATATAATTGGTATCAAGCTGAAAATACAATTGTATGTTATTTGTATCCAATTTGTATCAAACTGAAAAAAATAATCTAAAATTGTATGCAATTGGTATCTAATTGGCTAGCTAAAAATATAACATATCATTAAGATTTCAACTGAGTGAGTCAAACTAAAACTAATTAATATTATTCAATTGGTATCCATTTCGAAAGGCTAATTGTAACAGTGAATGCATTTGGTATCTAAATAGAATTTCAAAATATTTAATTCTTACTACTTTGTGTATGCAGTGTTTTTCCAAACTAAAACTGGTTACTGTTGAAAAATTAATGCTAACACCATATGAAATTGATATCCAATGTATCCATGTGAAAAAATTAAGTATAACAATTTGTGTTTTTATACTCAACATAAAACATACTTTTGATTTTCAAAAATCATGAATGAAATCAATAAATGGAATGAAAGTCTAAGTCGATCATTTGTATGACAATTGATCTCCTTGGTCTTGGTGTAGGCTAATAGGTAGTATCCAGAGCATGTTCTTTTGTTATGCGCGGTCCACCATTTTCCCTTTTCTCTTTTGTCCCTTTCGATTTGGAGGAGTTGCAATTTTCTTTCCTTCTCTTTTCTTCTCCTTTACTGCGCTTTGTTTCTTCTTGTGAGGGGTAACACTCTTGTTCGCCGGATTTGCATTTTTGTTGGTCGGCGTCGTTTGAGTCAAGATGTTTAAAGATGGAGCCTCAATTTCAACATTAGAACTCGTTTCTACGAATCTGAGCTCTTTCTAAGTGTATCATCTTTTTTAGAAAATCCAAAAATCTTGATTCTTAGTATTGTGAAGAAGATTTGGCCTTTCGTTTGAGTGTATAACAAAGAAAATTGATTATGGTGAGACTGATTATTTACGATTTTTAAGAAGAAGAATGAAGATGGGAGAGATAAATTTTTACCTTTTGAACGTGGGGGTGGTGGGGTGTTGTTTTGGTTTGTGAGAAAGAGAGAAACGTGGTGATAGGGGATGACTTGTGACAGTAACAAAATACCTACAATCAATGTAATATTATGTGTGAAAGTTAAAAAAAATCCCTAAAAAAGGGTAATAGATAATCATTGATTCTCTCTTATTAATTGTATTTATATCACCTATTAATTAAAATATAATTATAATAGACTAATTATTTAATAAAGTGGAATTTAATTGATTTTTAAATAAAAAATGATCTGTTATAACTTGAAATTAAAATGTTATAAGTAATAATATTGTAAAATTAGATTTAAATCCTGTAATATTGCCCCTTAAATATATATGTGGGGTGATTTTTCCTTAAAAATTTACACATTCGAAAAACAAAGGAAAAAAAACCATGTGATTTTTTACCTATTCAGAAGTTCTTTCAAAACTACACGTGCTTTTGAGTTCATTTTGGATAACCATCGAAAACAAATAAATAGAAAAATAATTGCAAGTCACTCAAGTTCCAGCAAAACACTTAAAAAAAAGGGAAGTCGGCCAAAGCCGAGCGACTTACTAAAAAAAATTAATTGGATAACGGATATTTGGCCATCCGTTAAAATTTAGGACTAGTCGCTTAAAGCTCAACTACTCGTCTGTTTTGTTAAATGGGAAAATACGTGACCCTTTGTGCATTTTAGTTAGGAAAAGTGACCCTTTATGCATTTTAGTTAGAAAAAATGGCCATTTTGGCTTCGGAATCATTTACTCTCTATATCTAGTTGGGCAGGGGTAGGAAACAAATTGCAATTCCATTAGAAACCATCAAAGCATAAACTTCCTTTTATAGAAGGGACTTCCCCCTCCCCGACCCCCACCTCACCCCAAAATCAAATTTCTCGATCCTCTAACTTCTTTGTATTTTCATCATCTGCTTTGAAAGCTCCAAATAAAGAACATGAAATTACCTTGAAGCTTACTCTACCATTCAAGAAAAGATTAGAAGAAGCTAATAAAATTTCACAAGTGTAGGCCTGGATATCAAACAGTTTGCACAGGCAAGGAATATGTAAGTAAAACATGTAAGAAAAACATATATAAATGACATATTTCATCGTGTTTTTTCAACTTAAACCAATTGCACTTTTAATAGTGAAACTTTTACTCCGTGTAACTATAACTTAAACGAATCTTAAAGAAAAGCGTTAACTCCTTCATTACACTCTAATTTTAAAGTTTATCCAAAAATGAAACCTTGGTTAAAATTTAAAGAAAGAAGTTTGATAAAAAATGAAACCTTCCATTATCTCTTCTGCTCTTATTTCATCTCCTTACACATAAACAAAATTGTTGTTTTAACAATCACCATAGCCCTCCATCTTCCTTGGTTTAATATTTTTCAACCTTGTCCATCTTGCAAAGACAAATAGCACCGCCCATACGTTACTCCATTGAATCTAGATTGCAATCACTGCTCAGGGATATTTCTTAAGTAGTGAAGCAATGCATCATTTTCTAGTGGAACATTCTGTAAATCTCTTGGGCTATAGGGGTGGAAAATGAGAAAACAAGACAAACATAATTTTCAAGCATAATCGAATGCCCTGATTCGAAGAGCTGCATAATTGTGGGAAGTAACACAATCTGCCTTTACCCTTTTTCCTTCTTTGTCAAGTTTTTTTTTTCTTTTTTTTAGGGTAGGTTTTTGTCTCTCTGTTTAACATATCACAACATGTTCTACTTCCTATTGGCCCCCAAAACTAAACTTAGATGTTCTCCATTCTGCTAATTACCTACCTCAAACCACATATATCACTTGAAACTCCTCGACTTTATTCTTTTTATCTACTTTTATCTCTATTTATTTCCATGTTTCTCTGCATAAAATAATCATTTTCAACAAATAAGCGTTAAGGGTTTCACTAAGGAGTGAAGACAAGGATAGTTGACTCTTTATTGTTCTCTGAGTTATATATATAACAGTCTTCGAGGGATACAACATGGGGTTTTAAGGATCATGCAAGTTTCTATCTATATGAGAGAGACGGGGGATAAATGGGAATGGAGGAGAGGAATGAAATCTATGAGCAAAATGGTGGTTTCCTTTCTTTTTTTTTTAGTGTTAAAACTCACCCGGTGGTTCTGGGCCATTGCTTAAATTAGTAATTTTGAAAACTAAACAGCTAACCAAGAAACATTAAGAAAGTGGAATTTCCTCTTCATAACCATATATATATTATCTATTCACCGTGTTTCCTCTTTTGGGGGATAAGTAATCTCTTTTTTATGTTGTAAAAGGAAGGAATGCGGAACACAGTCTTTGATGTCCCAACCATTTTGCAAGTCTTTCCAGTGTGTGTCCAATTACAAGCTCTGCAGACATACATTCTAGAAACTACTTTTGAAAGAATAGTTATCGTTGAAAATAATTTATCCCATGGTCGAAATGTGGCCCAAACTTTTATTAATATTCACCTCTTGATAACAGGGAATGCCACAATCTAACTTACTTGCTATAATATTACTACATCATTATGCCCAAAAAAATGTGGAAGGAAAGTGGTTGAATATGGGGTTACAAGAGAACAAAAATAGACAATACAACTAGTCAACCCAATTATGAACATGAGCCAACAACTTTGCAAAGAAACCAAATTTAGCAACAAATGCAAAGAGCATTTTCATAACGTATTGACCTTGGAGGTTGATAGGAGGGCATACCTAGTTCATCTGTAACACCCCCGAAAACTAGTAAGCTAAACTAGAGAGTTCTAGAGCCTTACATTAGAGTTTGAGTTTGATGTGTGGGTTAATGTTGTAAAATGGCTTCCCATACTTAGAATGAGGGTTATAAGGGTTAAACATCAAGGTACGACTCCCTAAGGACCAACCAAGGGTCCTTGAGGAGGACCCTAACAGTTCACCCCAAAATTGACCCAAAAAGGGCCACCTACGGCCAGTAGGTGGACCCATTCCCCGTGGATGGGTGTCGTGGGTCAAGCCCTCAAAATCAAGCTGCAGGCCATGACCTACGGACCTGCAGGACGGCCAGTAGGTCCATTCACGGACCGTAGGTCCCAGGCGTAGGTCATGCCTGCAACCTGCCCAAATCTCGACCAAGGTAAGGGGTAGTTTAGGTAATTCCTAATTAAGTTAGTTAAGTGTGAAGTAGTTTTATATTGTTTTATTAGAACTATTTAAGTGTTTTTAAGTCAGTAACCACCTCATAAACCCCAAGACCCCAACTCATAACCAACCTTCCCCCAAATAATTCTCTCTCTAAAACTCCATAAAAGAAGAAGTCTAGGGTTCAAGGGGATGTCTTGTCTCCTCAATTTCATGGTGAATCTTCATAAGGTATGTTAGCTTATTCATCTATGGGTTCTTCCATCCATAGAGCCCCCTATATTTTCCCCAATTAGAGAAGAAGAACCCCAATCTAAGCTAGGGTTTTTTCCAATGTGTGGGTTTAGTTAGGTATGATTCCAATTGGTTGGATAATACTTATTTATGGTTTATTTAGTATTGATTCATGATATTATGATGATTTTACATGTTTTCCATGGTTAACCTTAGTCTAATGGTTTATGCCTTGTGAAGTGAAATTGAAGGTTCATAGGTGATCTTCTAGAATTGATGTTATGAGTAGTAATTGTTAAAGAATATAATCATATATATGTGAATTGAACTAGACTATAGTATATATGATGGGTCTTGACTAGTAATGAATGAGATTGAGCCTTTATGGTGAACTAAGACTAGAATTGCTTAAAGATGAAGCTTGTGACTATAATATCTTGAAATATAGGTATGAATGATGATATTAAGAAGTAGATCTTTAAGATTAAGACTTGTAGTCATGAATGTTGATCACTAGGGTTTGATGGTAAATTCAATATGATGAACTATGAATGTTAAGGCTTTGAGAGTAAAGTCTATATGTGAGATTAGAAGATTAAAGTATAGAATTGTGGTACAAGACCTATACCTACATAATCTAAATTATTAGTGCTTAAGTGCACAAAGTGTTAGAATCACTTGAGTTATGCTAGTATCCATATCTAATGTAGAATTCTTGATATGGTATCATGCATGAGTATGATATGATATAAAAGGTTCTCTCACATAGAATGATTCTAGGTTGAAAGTCTATTCTCACCTAAAATGAATCAAAGTCCAAGGGACTATGAAATGTGATGAGGTTGTGGTGATTCCCATAAATAAAAGACCTTTCCATGGTAAAAATGTGAGGTGACTTCCCTTATTCTTAATTAGTTAAACATGAGGTGATTATTCATGTCATGGTAGGGGGAGTGTGAGGTGATTACCCTTATGTATGTATGACCCCAAGGCAAGCGGTGATTATCCATTAGCCTTTATGTTGATCAATGAGGCGATTACCTATGATTCTTATGTGATGATGTGGACGCGAATACCTAAATTACAAATTAAAATGAATATGGAGGAGAATACCTATATTCCATTAAAATGAACATGGAGGCGAATACATATGATTCATGAATATGTATGACTAGAAGAGATTACCCTTATCTTTATGATTCATTAATATGTATGACTAGAGGAGGTTAACCTTGTCTTTATGATTCCATGATATGTATGCCTTGAGGTGATTCCCTTTGCATCTACGAGCATGAGCATGACTAGTTTGGATTGTAGTTGATATGCCCCTTGAATACATGCATGACTTGAGGTGATTTCCCTTATTTCTTGTGATGAGCTTAATATGAGAATAGGAGATGATACATATGAATGAAGAGCTTAAAGTGTCTAGCCTAGCATGGGTAGGAATATGTGATCTTATTCATGCATTGCACAAGCTTACCTTGAGGTGACTCATGAAGTGTTTCTCTCACATGATGTATGCTTAGATTGGATGTTGTTATAGTTGTTGTCCTTGATATCTTGACTAAAGGTGATATTTCCCTTGTCTATATGAAGTAAGCTAAGAATGAGACCAAATGAATGGTAAGTATGAATAAGGTGACTTCAAGGTTATGCTTAGTGTGAATGGTATTATGGGATGCCCTTCATGCATTGCATAAGCACGCTTTGAGGTTACTTAGGAGTGTAGTGCTCTTATGAATTAAATGCCTAAGACTTGACTATGCATATAGTCTATCATTAAGATGACCAAAAAGGGATACTTAGCTTGGATGGTATTATGGGATGCTATTCATGCATTGCACAAGTATGATTTGAGGTTACTTGAGAGTGGTCTTATTATGATGTAAATGACTAGGAGTTGAATAATGCTTATATGATGCTTATGACTGGAGACTTCACTTATGATTATGATATTGTCTCTTATGCTTATAGTTGATGTTTCATGAAATATTTCTTATGTTTATGGATTATGTCTCATGTTGACTAACTTTTTTGATATGCTATTATGATGTTATGCTACCTAACATATTTAGTACGTTTTGTACTAATGCATACTTTGCCTACATTCTAATCAAATGTAGGGTTTGAAGATTGAGTCTCTATCTTGAGGATTAGTTTCTAAGGAGCAAAGGAGTTGAAGACTTGGTGAGTCCTCATAGCATCGAGGATTGATCACCCATTTCCTATATGTCATCTTTCTTTATATTTTGGACTTTTATATTGGTTGCGTCCCAAAGGTTTTCATTCAGTTTGAGTTTAGATGGTTTGAGACAAAAGTGTAGTAAAGACTTCCGCTTGCATTTTATAAAGATTTCGATTGTATGGATAAAGTTTTTAAAATTTTCGTACTTTTCTATTATCTTATGTTATGTTGTGATAAGGGCTTGTATGAGACCCCTTCGGGGTCAAGTACACCATGTTACATACAGGGTGTACCCCTGGGTCGTGGCAAACTTGGTAATCAGAGCACAAAGTTTAGAACGGTTCTAGGATTGTCTCAAACCACGACCAGTAGAGTCTTGTTCATAAATGTGAAGCGCGCCACATTTATGAATATGAGGCTATTGGATGTTTAGGAAACTTCACTTCTTAATTCTCTAAGTCGTGCCATAGAGTTTAACTCTATAAGGTCTCTCTCCTACTCCTTATCCGATGGTCTTTAGGATATGACTACTCGAAGGGCTCATGCTACAAAGAGTGAGGGATAAAGGTTGGTTGTGATGCCAATTATGGCTATGTGACTAGATAGACTTTGATGATGTCTTTAGTATGAATGGGTTGTATTACAGTTATGTGCATTTAATGGTAGAACCCGACTTAGTCATGATTAGTTTTGAGGTGTGTTGATAGATTGGATGAATAGGGTGTTTAAGTAATGCCTAGATGGGTTGAGTGAATAGACTCCTCTAAGAAAGGTAGAAGTGTAATTCACCTTGGTTTAGAATCATCTTGTATGAAGGGTGTGAAAGTTTAGTGATAAATTGCTTCGACCTTAGAATTGAAAGAAATGAGCCTTAGAAGAGTTTGTGTAGGCTTACTCCCAAGGGGGAGATAATGTGCTTAGATAACAAGGTTGTTGAGTGTTCTTGATGTTCATGACTTAGGTTGGCTTGAAAATTCTCACCTTGAGAGGTGTAGTAAGTTTTGGGAAGTTTAGTCCCGGTTTTGTAGATTCATATGAGATCTTGAGTAATGTTGGTGAGGTTGTTTGTGAGCTAGAGTTACTTAATGAGAACCTCTCTAATTTAGAAGTACTGGTTGAGATCTTAGACTGGCAAGTTAAGAAATAGAAGAACCAGGAAGTTGTTTCCATGAAAGTGTTAAGGAGTGACCTTTAGTAAGGGTTTTAGTTGAGGTTGCTACTTGGGAGGCCTAGGGCCAATGAGAAGTCTCGGTATCCTCATCCTTTTTCCTTGTATTCCTCTTTTAGCATTAAGATCTTGAGATGATAAGTTCCTTTTGATTTGCTTTTTATGTGAAGTCCTGCGTGATTGATGTGTTTTCATGATTTCCCTATGTGGTGCATGTTCATGAGAGATTGTGATTTAAAAGAAAATGAGTATGCATTGTTTTGCCTCATGTTGTAGTGCATTCAGTAGAGTTGCATATAGACTTCATGATATAAATAATTGAGCATGCCTTAGTTTGGAGTTGAAAGATTCCTCCTTGAATAAATGTTTTTTGAGAAGTAAATTGCATTTAGGCTCCATGAGTGTATGTTGAGCATGTTTTAATTAGGAGATGGTAGTTCTTCCTTAAATATGAGTAAATATATAATTTCATGCATTTTGGGTTGTTAGATGTAGTTCCTACTCCCTTGTATTGCATTGAGTATGTGTAGTTTGGGATTGAAGTTTTCCTATTTTGTTCAAATGCATTTAGATGAGTTGCATGAGTGATGGGCTGCTAGTCTAGAGTCATTTCCTTCAAGAACTGTTTAGAAATGTCATTCGAGGACGAATGTTCCCAAGGGGGATATAATGTAACACCCTGAAACTAGTAAGCTAAACTAGAGAGTTATAGAGCTTTACGTTAGAGTTTTAAAGTTTAATGTGTGGGTTAATGTTGTAAAATGGCTTCCCATACTTAGAATGAGGGTTACATGGGTTAAACTTCAAGGTACGACTCCCTAAGGACCAACCAAGGGTCCTTGAGGAGGACCCTAAGTTCACCCTAAAACTGCCCAAAAAAGGCCCACCTATGGATGTCACTTATGGCAAGTAGGTGGACCCATGCCCCGTGGATGGGTGTCGTGGGTCAAGCCCTCAAAATCAAGCTACAGGACATGACCTACGGACCTGCAGGACGACCAGTAGGTCCATTCACGGACCGTAGGTCCCAGGTATAGGTCATGCCTGCAACCTGCCCAAATCTCGACCAAGGTAAGGGGTAGTTTAGGTAATTCCTAATTAAGTTAGTTAAGTATGAAATCATTTTATATTGTTTTATTAGACCTATTTAAGTGTTTTTAAGTCATTAACCACCTCATAAACCCCAAGACCCCAACTCATAACCAACCTTCCCCCAAACAATTCTCTATAAAGCTCTATAGAAGAAGAAAAAGAAGAAGGTGAAGTCTAGGGTTCAAGGGGCTGCCTTTTATCCTCTATTTCGTGGTGAATCTTCACAAGGTATGTTAGCTTATTCATCTATGGGTTCTTTCACTCATAGAGCCCCCTAGATTTCCCCCAATTTAAGCTAGGGGTTTAGTTGGGTATGATTCTAATTGGTTGGATAATACTTATTTATGGGTGATTCAGTATTGATTCATGATATTATGATGATTTTACATGTTTTCCATGGTTAACCCTAGTCAAATTGATGAAATCAAGTAATGTGGGTTTATGCCTTGTGAAGTGAAATTGAAGGTTCATAAGTGATCTTCTAGAATTGATGTTATGAGTAGTAATTGTTAAAGAATATAATCATATTGTCACGACCCAAGTATAGGGCCTAGACGTGACCAGCGAATGGGGAACCCGAAGGAACCCCAAACAAGACTTATAGCATATCATTACATATCCATGGTCGCGGAAGCAATTAAAATTACCATAAGCAATAAGCATAATCAAGGGGAAGTCGGGACTAAGGGAGCAAGAGAAAAAAAAAGAAAATGATACATAAATACCATAGATGAGTCAAGCTCAAGCATAATACACAACTTGTCTAACACTACCTCTAAACATGGTTACTTAGCGGGGGCCAAGACAAACTACAGGGCTCACCCTCATAATCAACACATAACTAAAAAAAAAGAAAAGTCTTATATATAGCAAGAGATCATAAGCAATGTCCCCGGAATGAAGGACTCACCAATAACCTCGATAGAAAAATCGTATTAGCCACGCGGAGGAGGATGGTCAAGCGGTGCTCCGGTCCCTACATGGTGACATAATGTAGGCATAGAGTATGCATTAGTACGTTTGAATTTACTAAGTATATGAGATGCAATGCAATGTAACAATAGATGGACATTATAGGCAAAATGCATAATCATACCCGATAGATAGCATATTAATGAGATGATATGTATAATGATGACTTAACAAAAAAAATCATATTAGTGGGAAGTAGTACATGTGTGGCGAGTGACCATCAATATAGTATTTCCAAGGCCTACCACCCCCTTGGAGAGGCGAAAAGAGGTACAAAACCCCTCAATGTGGTTACTCGGGCCTACCACCCCCCGAGCTAGGGACCAAGGTACAAATCCTTCGATATGGTTATACGGCCTACTACCCCCCGTACTAGGCAACCAAGGTACCAACCCCTCGATATGGTTACCCGGGCCTACAACCCCCCGAGCTAGGCTTGGTCGACTCACAACACTTATATAGAGAAAATCATATACATGTGTCCATTTTATCACCATTTCAGTAATTATATAACCACCCGACTCATAGGACGTACATTGGACCTTCCATTTCCTAAAAATTCTATAAATGGGCATTTTATCAAACACATGGTGGGCTGCTGTTCATGTAAATAGAATTATGTATTTCAAGAGTACTAAGTCCAACCAATTCCAAAAATTCATATAAATCAGCCCACCAACAACATACATATATATATATATATATATCAAGCTTCATAATTTGATCGTGGAAGCATGAAAAACATAAACATCACATAATAATTTCATGTCATGATAATATGCAAAATAAACCATAATAGGGTGTGTAGTAGTAATTCCATACTTCAAGAGTTCATAAATAACCATAAGGACCCATAAACTTGAAGTAAAAATAGAGGATAAATGGTTGGACTTGTGGAAAGGAAGGTTTCCACAATCAAACCCACATACCTCAACTTTGGAGAATCCTTGATGAAGATTGGAATGGAGAATTGAAGCTTGAGATTGAGTCTTGAATCCGGAATTAGAGCTTGAGATGTTTGAATTTGGTTGAAGATCTTGGTGGAATTTTGGAGAGGGCTTAGAGAGTGTTTTTGAAGTTAAAAAAAAAAGACTAAGTATGGGACATATCCCCTTTTTATAAAAAACGTCCCTAACACTTAGCCTCAAAAAAAGAAAAAAAATAGCTCACTGGAAATTGCAAATCTGCACAGACAAGTTTTACGAAAATGGTCATAACTCCCTCATCCTAACTCGGAATGAGGTGAAACCAAGTGCGTTGGAAAGCTAACTCAAAGAGCTTTAATTTAATAGGTTGTGGCCCTTCCAGTTCTTTGTGTGCTAAGTGATAAGCCCCTTTAAAGTTGACACTCCAAATCGCATTTTTTGATATTTTTGAATTATGATACGGTTGCTCTAAAATTCGGGTTAGACCCATTTCCCACTCAATTTGACCCCATGAATAAGAATATGAAGTCAAATTTCCAAAATCATGCACAAATTTTGAGATATATGGAAATTACAATTATAGGTGTTTTCGAAGCACATTTTAGGGCATTTTTGGGGTCGTTTCACATATAGATGTTAATTGAACTAGACTATAGTATATATGATGGGTCTTGACTAGTAATGAATGAGATTGAGCCTTTATGGTGAACTAAGACTAGAATAGCTTAAAGATGAAGCTTGTGACTATAATATCTTGAAATCTAGATATGAATGATGATAGTAAGAAGTAGAGCTTTGAGAGTTAGACTTTTAGTCATGAATGTTGATCACTACGGTTTGAAGGTAAATTCAATATGATGAATTATGAATGTTAAAGCTTTGAGAGTAAAGTCTATATGTGAGATTAGAAGATTAAAGTATAGAATTGTGGTAGAAGGCCTATACCTACCTAATCTATATTATGAGTGCTTAAGTGCACAAAGTGTTAGAATCACTTGAGTTATGCTAGTATCCATGTCTAATGTAGAATTATTGATATGGTATCATGCATAAGTATGATATGATATAAAAGGTTCTCTCTCGTAGAATTATTCTAGGTTGAAAGTTTATTCTCACCTAAAATGAATCAAAGTCCAAGGGACTATGAAATGTGATGAGGTTGTGGTGATTCCTCTAAAAGACCTTTACATGGTAAAAATGTGAGGTGACTTCCCTTATTCCTAATTAGTTAAACATGAGGTGATTACCCATGTCATGGTATGGAGAGTGTGAGGTGATTACCCTTATGTATGTATGACCCCAAGGCAAGCGGTGATTACCCGTTAGCCTTTATGTTGATCAAGGAGGCGATTACCTATGATCCTTATGTGATGATGTGCAGGAGAATACCTACATTACACGTTAAAATGAATATGGAGGCGAATACCTATATTCCATTAAAATGAACATGGAGGCGAATACCTATGATTCATTAATATGTATGACTAGAGGAGATTATCCTTGTCTTTATGATTCATTAATATGTATGAATAGAGGAGATTACCCTTGTCTTTATGATTCCATGATATGTATGCCTTGAGGTGATTCCCTTTGCATCTATGAGCATGAGCATGACTAGTTTGGATTGTAGTTGATATGCCCTTTCAATACGTGCATGACTTGAGGTGATTACCCTTGTCCTTTATGATGAGCTATACATGTATGACTTGAGGTGATTTCCCTTGTTTCTTGTGATGAGCTGAATATGAGAATATGAGATGATACATATGAATGAAGAACTTAAAGTGTCTAGCTTATCATGGGTAGGAGTATGGGATCTTATTTATGCATTGCACAAGCTTACCTTGAGGTGACTCATGAAATGTTTCTCTCACATGATGTGTGCTTAGATTGGATGTTGTTATAGTTGTCGTCCTTGATATCTTGACTAAAGGTGATATTTCCCTTGTCTATATGAAGTAAGCTAAGAATGAGACCAAATGAATGGTAAGTATGAATAAGGTGACTTCAAGGTTATGCTTAGTGTGAATGGTATTATGGGATGCCATTCATGCATTGCACAAGCATGCTTTGAGGTTACTTAGGAGTGTAGTGCTTTTATGAATTGAATGCCTAAGACTTGACTATGCATATAGACTATCATTAAGATGACCAAAAAGGGATACTTAGCTTGGATGGTATTATGGGATGCTATTCATGCATTGCACAAGTATGCTTTGAAGTTACTTGAGAGTGGTCTTATTATGATGTAAATGACTAGGAGTTGAATAATGCTTATATGATGTTTATGACTGGAGACTTCACTTATGATTATGATATTGTCTCTTATGCTTATAGTTGATGTTTCATGAAATATTTCTTATGTTTATGGATTATGTCTCATGTTGACTCACCCTTATGATATGCTCTTATGATGTTATGCTAGCTAACATATTTAGTACGTTTTGTACTAATGCATATTTTGCCTACATTCTAATCAAATGTAGGGTTTAATTTGGAGATTGAGTCCCTATTTTGAGGATAAGTTTCTAAGGAGCAAAGGAGTTGAAGACTTGGTGAGTCCTCATAACATCGATGATTGATCACCCATTTCCTATATGTCATCTTTCTTTATGTTTTAGACTCTTATATAGGTTGCGTCCCAAAGGTTTTTATTCAGTTTGAGTTTAGATGGTTTGAGACAAAAGTGTAGTAAAGACTTCCGCTTGCATCTTATAAAGACTTCGATTGTATGGATAAATTTTTTAAAATTTTTGTACTTTTCTATTATCTTATATTATGATGTGCTAAGGGCTTGTATGATACCCCTTCGAGGTCAAGTACGCCATGTTACATCTAGGGTGTACCCTTGGGTCGTGACACGATCTGAAGATGAAAACTGTTGGAACTGATTATAATAGGTAAGTTAGCAATTGAGAATTAGACGATGGAGCAGTTTCTCAAGTAGTAAATAAGTTCATAGTTGAGAGGTATTTCTACAGAGTGGAATCGAATCTTGTGGTCTGCTTCAGTAACTTCCTATATGAATTTATTTGAACTTTCTCAATCAAATCCTATAGCATATATGTTGACCATTTGAAAGGAAAAACAAGTGAAAATTTGAACATAGAGTTGTCATATTAGATGTGAGTTTAGAGGTGTCTAAAATGAGCCAACTATAAGTAACCCGCCCAATTCATTAAGATTTTTAAGGGTTGGACTCAAGATAATTTGAATTGGGTTCAATCTCAACCCATTCAAACCTTAACCTATTTTAAGAGAATCCTCAGTTAAACCCAATTTAATCTCCAATTTTAACCTGTTTTAAGACTATTTATTTGCATTGATGTAATGTATGTTCCTATATTGTAATGTATCTTTTAAGATTTATCTATCCGTTTGTAACTTCTTTTCTTAAATTCTCTTGATTTGAAATTCAAATTGTGGTATAAAACTTAAATAACAATATATTAAAAAAATTTAGATTAAGCAAGTCCAATTCGGCGGGTCAAGACTCAATCCGCTTTTAAGCCCATTTATACCTAACTCATTTGAGCCCAAAGTAAATTTGGGAGAATCTAAACCAACCCAATTTCTATTTCAACCCATTTTAATATCTTCTATTTCAACCCAACCCGCCCATTTGACACCCCTATGTGAGTCAGCGAATGCATCTTTCTCTTTCATTTTGTTTTCACTTTCTGTGTGTGCAAAGTTGTCGTCCAAGTGCATAGTGTATTGGTGCAATATGGTCATGACATGTGGACAACTCAGAGGATGAGAAATATGGTCGCGACGTATGAACTACTCGGAGGACGATGCATGACATCACAAGTCTAGTCAGCTCCAAGTCATCAAAAGTAGCTTCGACAAGAGGTTAAGGAATAACGTAACTTGGAAGTTTGCTCCAGGTCTATAACGATCTTACCCTAGAACCATCATACCGTGGTACGATGATGTTGTCCCGGAGACGAGTGTCTGGTCGGTTGGCAAATGTGAGGATAGAATAGACATCCCAGACCTACTGAATCCAAAATATTCGGATCATGTATGGCGGTTACAAATAAGTATGTGTTACGTACAAGACGTGAAAATATTGATCGCAATGAGGACTGATATACTAGGAATATGTTAGTCTAGGATTGTACTATAAATATATACCCTTTTTGCCCTCCTGTATACCATTGGATTTTCATGACTATTATTGCTTAAGCTCTCAAGTTACAACAACCTATTATATTCTTATTCTGCCAGAAATATTGATAAGAGAAGAATCAGACTTTCATTAGGATGATATTCCTTTCATCCGAATGGCAAGGCGTGCTAGTTTCCTGAAGTACACCCGCATCTATCTGGTCACTGCCCAAATTAGGAGTTCTCAGTAATAACTCTCACTCTTTTGCTTAGACATTATTTTCATACTCTTTACCATTTGTCTTATATCTTTTAAACTAGATTCACATTATTGTGAGGTTAATCGTGGTTGAAATAAGTCAAGTAACTGACTTATTTGTGACCGTTTTTCAAACAAATTACCCTGTATCACATTTTAGCCCACTATAAGTTTAAAATTAATTGAACTAATTTCAGACAACAGAAGCATGTAAATTATTATATGAAGAAGATAATAGAAGATATGATGTCCCTCGGGATCTTTGCTAGTATGCACATCCATCAGTGAACTAATCTTGGAAGCAAAATAGAAGCATGTAAATAATCATTATATGTGATCATTTTCCATCACAATCTCAAGCTCTTGCCTGCTATCCGGTTCAGACTAATTGTTATCATCATAAAAAAAAGGGAAAATGCAGAAGAGAAGGGAAAATGTTTTCAAAAATGGTAAATACCTCGCTATCGGCAACAATACGACGATATTCTTTGAGAACATCAGAGGTAAGGAAAATCTCTTTACGAATCATGGTATCACTTTTTAGTTAGAGTTGTTGGCATAACAGAGATTTCCATTGGGACAAAACTCGAATTCTAAGAACTCGTGGCTGAACTTTCCTTTGTGACCTACATAGTACCTCAGGTAGAATTCGACATTGTCTTCCGATTCCGTCATTTCTCCGATAACTACACTCCAATTCTAAGAATTTGAATGTTTGCCTCTCCTAGCCATTTTGGATCAAAGTAAACTACAATTCCCAAACAAAAGCCCACAACTTTCCATCTAAAACAACATAAACGCCCGCTTCAAACAAGCAAAATATACACAATTATTTCAATTTATGTAACACGCGAAATTTCGAGATTCAAATTTCTAAATTTAACTGTGAATATAAATATACGAGTCTTAATTCTTTTGAAATTAAATTTATATATTTCAAACTTATAGATCACAATATGTTGACATAAATTGATATAGAGATAGTACAAAATAATCTTTTCAGCCTATATAATTGAAAATTAATCGTTATTACAGATCAGATATGAGCTATCTTGGGAGAAAAAGGGCTATGTATGAACAAACTAATCTAAGTTATGAGAATCAACAAAAAGGGATACAAGCACCAGCAAAACATAAGAGCCAAGGAACCAGATTTGCAATATTAACGAGCATCGATCTAAGAGACCAAGAGAATGAAACGCGGGAGCATGTCACCGCCTTTTCTTCTTCAACTAAGGAAAAGCGGGGAATTAGAAATCAATCACCACCACAAGGTAGGAGGAAATAAAAGTACTCACAAAGATCCTCACAGTTGGAGTACTGAGTTCGGTATCTTCCTGAACTCATACATCCATATCGGGTAGTACACCTTCAAAGAAAATGGAAAATTCAGTTGGGAATTGAAAAACATGAAGGATCAGAGAAGAGTGGTACAAACTACAAGTTGCTTGATAATGTGATTGGAGAAGCTCACCTATGGAGAATGTTAATCACCCAAAGGAGGAAAAGGAGAAGAATATTGTTAGGGGTCACAAGGAGAAGCATCTTCCAAGGGGTGTTGGTCTTAGAGCCCGTTTGGATTGACTTAAAAAAAGTAACTTTTAAAAAGTAACTTTTAAAGTGCTGGAACTTATTTTTAAAATAAGTAGTTATGTGTTTGGATAAAAGTGCTGCAGTTGAAAAAAAAATTGTTGATGTGTTTGGCAAATAAGTGCTGGTATACACTTTTTTTTATCAAAATGTCTGAAATACCCTTTAAGCTGTTAACATGATAAAAAGTTGATTAATTTAAGGTTTTTATACTTAAAAAAAAA
>NW_006239184.1:829973-832491 GCF_000226075.1 Solanum tuberosum | reverse complement strand
TAATAATAATAATTATAATAATAATAATAATAATAATAATAATAGTAATAGTAATAGTAATAATAATAATATTATAATAATAATAATAATTCAATTTGGGCAATTTGGAAATTGTATAAAAGAATTAAGGGCAAAAAGGTAATATACTTGGTCAACATAAAAGAGCTTTTAAGCTAAAAAAAAAAAAGCTCCCCCCCCCTAGCTTTTAGCTTTTGGCTTAAAATAAGTCATTTTTGACTTAAAATAAGTCACTTTGATAATTGCCAAACACTCTAATAAGTCAAAAACTGGCTTTTAAGCCAGTTTGACCAGCTTATAAGCCCATCCAAACAGGCTCTTAAGACAATGTAGAGTTGGAAGTATCAAATTAGGAAATCAATACTTAGGGAATTGTTGTTTTATATCCGAATGGTCACTTTTGGGCCATTTAGATTGGATTGTCTTGATTCACTAATGGACTCTCCTGGATCCATTAGTTGATTTTAATAAAGGACTACGAGTCCAAATTTGCTTTAAAAAAAATTGAAAATTGAAAATTTCAAAAATATTATACTGAAATTCATTTATAAAGTATGAAATTCCATAATAATAACTTTTTTCAAGACGAATCGAAAAATTGTTCCTACATCTCAAACAGGTTAGAATCCTAAATTGTTCCTAGCTATTTCCCAAATTGTTCATACATCTCAAGTTGTTCCTATCTATTTCCCAAAAGAGTAATTGTTGTTCCATTTAAAATCACCTTTATTATTCTTTCCTCTTCGATATTTTTTCACTAGGGTTGAATATTGGAATGTTAGCCATCATAAGTTGGTTTTTAAGCATGGAGATAGAAGGAAACGTAATGCTTTAAATAAGTTGCTCCACATTTCATATTTTCATTTTCTAAAAATATAAAGTTGGTATTTTTAACCATAGGACAATCTTAATAAAAATCCAGTCATTTGATTTGCAATCGAGAGGAGGACACCAAAATGTGTCAATCAAGTGAAGAATGAAATAATCGGGATTTTCATCACAAAAGTTGTGTTTTTTATAAAGTAAATGAGAGTATAAAACTTCAATAACAAGGAAAAAGAAAGGCATTGAGTTAGGCATTTGTTGCAATTCTTCTAATTGAACTTTTGGTTATTATAGAACCTTAATTGTCAATTATTGTTATGGCTATCTTTTATATCTTTACTCATTTTTCGCATTAGAGATTGCATCAAGTATTTTCATATTATTTTTTTCTTCAATTTCTGTCATTACATGTATGACCATTAATTTACTTTGTTTATTTTTGTATTTTTTTAGTCATTGTTTTCTTTTCTATCCTAATGTAATTACACTTCTTTAGAGCTTAGTGTCATGCACTTAGATTTTCACTAATGCTTTGCGCAACACTTGACAATTCAAAAGGTTCTTAGTACATTCAAAGATATTTTAGTAATAGACGCAATAAATTAGTGTGCTAAAATATTTTCTACTCGCCTCAGCTGCTAATGTCTATTTCTTGTTTAGTTGCAATCTGTTGATATTTCTAGACCCAAAAATGCCAATTCGGAGCTTGTGGACTTACTGAAGGTAATTAGAGTTTTCCCAACTTCGGAAATCATTTCCCTGATTCAAATATTTTGGGCTTGGTTCTTGATGTGTTGCAAAAGTTCACCGAAAATAGTTATGGTGATGTGGTGAAGCCAGAAATCTAATTAAGAATGTTCAAAATTAAATAAAATATATTAATAAAAAGTGATATTTGATTTTTAGTTATTTTTTTTTGTAATGTTGTTTCAATCAACTATACATCTTTATATAAAATCACATGGAGAGAGAATACACTATATTTCATAAAAGTTCACTTATATGTGCGTTTGTTATGAAAAGAATTAAGGGGTTTTCATGGCAATTAAATGAGCTGAAATCATAGGAGATAAGAATTGAATTTCACTAAAAATAGAAAATATCACATAAGTTTTTCTAAGTACATGTGTTTGTGATCTTGTAACCTTAAGTAACTAAGAGAATGAAGAAAGACATTGTAACCTTAAGTAACTAAGAGAATGAAGAAAGACAAAGAGAGCTTTTAAAGAAGGCTTTTTGTAATGCTTGGAAAATGTTTTACGGCAAATGAGAGTTCAATTTATACTACTCTCCTAAGAGCTAAAGTATAAATAAAAACTACTATGCAAGCCCCTAGTTATTTACAAGATAGTCTCTCTTCTAGAATTCTCTATAAGTCTAGAGAATTCTAAAGTCTTCCAAGACATTTTCTAGGATATTCTAGAGTCTTCCACAAACATCTCCAAGACTCTAGATTTCCCCCCCTTAGGCTAGCTCACTTATGCTTTAGTTTTAGTATAAGTTTTATGGCTAAGTGAGATGAAAAAGTGGCGGGTCCCCATAAACATAGCTCTATTTCGTTCTAGACTCCAGTTATAAAATTACACTATCTATGTTGATGTTGTTCGTAAATATTTATTATAGAAAATATTTTTTAAACTCATGTCTATCCTATTTTTCCACTTAAAATGTGTGG
>NW_006239184.1:824371-828948 GCF_000226075.1 Solanum tuberosum | reverse complement strand
GGGATCATGAATTTCACGTTATATCCTCACGAATTGGCAAAAGATTTAATTTATTATTTGAATTTTATTAATTAATTCAAGTTAAATTATAATTTATTTAAAGATACGATTATTTATTTTCTAAAAAAGATATTTATCTTTTGAAAATTAACTTTTACTATAATATATTGACAATCCCTTCAATTTACCAGTAAATTTCTTTTAGACATTCGAACTATGACTTGATTCAATTGACAAAAATATTTTTATTAGACGTTCTGGATTTGAATTTTGGGGAAAAGATTTCTGTGTGTTTTCAAATAATATATATCTATTAAATATAACTACACTCGTGCCATTAAACATAACACTACGAATTATAATTATATAATGACAAACAAACAAATTTTTGTAATAATTAGTTTGAATTTATTTAGGTTATGTATTACCATCCTAATAATTACCTAACATAGGATGATCGATATTTTTATGGATGACGCTATGCCTTCTAATTTTTTATCCATTAATCATGTTCCGATTCCAATCTTAACCTTATTTAATACAAACATGGTTAAAAAAAAAAAAAACTAAAAATTACTAGTTTGCCATCAAGAATATTTAAACAATATAAGGTAAGTAGTAATTTCTTTCTTCATACGCAAGTAACACTTAAAAATGTATTAATAATTCTTTATTTCAACAGAGTCCACGATTATCCATATATAAATATATTTAGCATAGATTTTTTTCCTTTTATTTCCCTAACCTAAATTACAAATTTTCCTTACATGCATGTTTCTTCTTGATTGTGTTAACACAATTAGTAATATATTTTCTAAATATATCTTAAACCAAGATTCAAAAAACTTTAAACTAGATTATAAAACTTGGATTACGGACTAAAACTAAAAGTCGGCAATTTTTTTTAACTAACTATGATAAATAAGGAGTTTTACTTCAGCAGTATCCTATAGGATTTGGTTACATGTATATATCCGATAGAATGATAATTATGAAACTCCTAAAGAAGTTTAAATAATAAAAGAACGAAAAATCTATTTATGCTAAATAGAATACTACTTATATATGTAAAGAAAATAAAAAGGTAAGGGTACAAATTATTTTTTGTGAAAAGTCAAAGTTAATAACTTACACGGCAAAATCAGTGGTGTAACCTATAAATATGCACTTTCTCTAGTTTTATATCCTCTTGTATTGCCAAGAATTCGAGAAAACCTCGTCTACTATGTTTTTTTTGTAAATGAAAAAAAAAACATAAGACGTAGAAAAAAAAATGGTGAGTATGGCGAAAGATGCAAGGAAGTGTTCACATTGTGGACACAATGGACATAATTCGAGAACATGTAATTCGAAAGGAATTAAATTGTTTGGGGTTCGAATCGACGATAATATTACTAGTAATAATAAAAATCGTCATAGCTTTGTTGATACAAAGATGAAGATGGGAGATTATGAATCTATAAGGAGGAGCAAAAGTCTGGGAAATCTAGAACATGCCGCCGCGAATTATGATCATAACGGCGGTGTTGAGTCGGGATATCTTTCCGATGGGCCAATTCTTTCCATCAGACATAGAAAAAAGGGTTAGTCAATCTTCACAATTGAATTAGGTTACTTGTTGTTATTAACTTCCGATGGGTAAATTGATCATTCACACACACAAAAAAAGGGTTGGGTTAGTCAATCTTCACAATCTTATGTTGTATAATCTAATTCAGTACTATCTCTAAAGTTTGGCTTTAAACTTTCTTTTCTTTTGGTCAATATATATAAATTGAATAGTTATAAGTCTAGGGCCGTTCAAAATCGAATCGAAACTGATAATCGGAATCGAAAAAAAGTTATTGGTTTATTAGTATTTTGATAACGGTTTTGATTTTTTTGTTATCGGGTTATGTGTTAATCGATAACCCGATAGTAAATTAAATAATTATATTTATACCATTTTGTATATAAAACCCTTGACTTAGAGTTTGGTTTCGTTCTTTTATTTTTGGTTGTCTCAGACACTTGGTTATTCTACAATGTAAAAGTGTTTGCCTTTTGAGCAAGATGTAACTTGTGAACTCATGTGCATGGTTCATTTGGCTTGTCACCTTGTTTCTAAGTGATTTTCAATGTTTTTTTTTGTGTTAAATCTTAACGGTTAAACCGATAACCAAACCGATAACTATCAAAAACCAATAAACCGATAAGTAAATATCTTAATGGTTCTATAACGATTTAGCATCTCTACAAACCGATAATCAATAAGCTAAACTGATAAACTTCAAAACTAAACTGACCAATACGCATATACAATGTGGGAGAGGTAGGATATATGTGGATACAATGTGGGAGAGGTAGGATATATGTGGATACAATGTGGGAGAGGTAGGATATATGTGGATACAATGTGGGAGAGGTAGGATATATGTGGATACAATGTGGGAGAGGTAGGATATATGTGGATACAATGTGGGAGAGGTAGGATATATGTGGATACAATGTGGGAGAGGTAGGATATATGTGGATACAATGTGGGAGAGGTAGGATATATGTGGATACAATGTGGGAGAGGTAGGATATATGTGGATACAATGTGGGAGAGGTAGGATATATGTGGATACAATGTGGGAGAGGTAGGATATATGTGGATACAATGTGGGAGAGGTAGGATATATGTGGATACAATGTGGGAGAGGTAGGATATATGTGGATACAATGTGGGAGAGGTAGGATATATGTGGATACAATGTGGGAGAGGTAGGATATATGTGGATACAATGTGGGAGAGGTAGGATATATGTGGATACAATGTGGGAGAGGTAGGATATATGTGGATACAATGTGGGAGAGGTAGGATATATGTGGATACAATGTGGGAGAGGTAGGATATATGTGGATACAATGTGGGAGAGGTAGGATATATGTGGATACAATGTGGGAGAGGTAGGATATATGTGGATACAATGTGGGAGAGGTAGGATATATGTGGATACAATGTGGGAGAGGTAGGATATATGTGGATACAATGTGGGAGAGGTAGGATATATGTGGATACAATGTGGGAGAGGTAGGATATATGTGGATACAATGTGGGAGAGGTAGGATATATGTGGATACAATGTGGGAGAGGTAGGATATATGTGGATACAATGTGGGAGAGGTAGGATATATGTGGATACAATGTGGGAGAGGTAGGATATATGTGGATACAATGTGGGAGAGGTAGGATAAATGAGGATAAGATAGGATATATGCTAACATGTGAATTTAAACAATATAAATTTTCAATGAAAAAATTATAGTAATAATAAAGTTAGAATAATAAAATTTAAGTTTATATAATAATATCGAAATAGTGATATTTGATATTTTAATATAACTATACTAAAACAGTCTTTATTATAGTCACATAAAAATTTTATACCTAAAAATAATGCTACAATTAACTCAATACTATTTCAATTCTATTATTAGCACGATCTCATAAAAAAATTAATATATTTTATATCCACGAGTAACATATATACATAGTAATGATCTTATGCTTGTGCATATAACTAAGTATACTTCGAGTCTTTAGGTAGCGCTTGAATTTTATCAGACTTCAATTATCAGACTTCAATATTGATATCGGCGCAAATCTAAATTTAATTGGGCTCCAATATTAATACCACACGGTAAAACCAAAAATAGATAATCTTATGCTAGTACATAACTAACTAACTATACATGTTAGGTGTTATGTGTAATTGAAGTTCTTATTGTTCTATTTTCTCGTATATTTTGTTCATGTTTTGGTTATTTTGATTTTTATTTTTGATTATTCATGTCAAATAGATCAATTATTCTATTTTGTGTGAATCAGTATTCTATATAATTTTTTTCAGGAACATCTTGGACTGAAGAAGAACATCGTTATTTCTTAATTGGATTAGAAAAGCTTGGAAAAGGCGATTGGAGAGGAATATCCAAACATTATGTACCTTCCAGAACTCCAACACAAGTAGCTAGCCATGCTCAAAAATATTTCATTAGAATGGCATCAATTGAGAAGAAGAAACGTCGGCCGAGTGTGTTTGATGTGCACTTAAAAGAACCGGTAATTGTTTTTTCTTTCTTTTTGCATTAACTGTAATTTAAAATGTGTATTAATATGAAATTTGATTAATTTAATTTAAAATTCTAAAATATTTCTATATATACTTTCTTTCTTATTTTATATAATAATATAAAGATGTTGTACTCATTTTTACAAATATCAATATTTTTAAAACAAAAATAAAATTATAATATCCATTATGAAAATTGTTGCCCCCTTGAGCCACCCTTACTTTCCTGTTCCTATTTTGATAGTATTTGTAAATTTGCAGAATTCACAGATTCCCTCCAAATCTTCATCTTATATTCCTGAAATCTTTAAGGAGGTAAGTTTTTATTATCTTAAGTAACAAATATTACCTATGATTAGCTTATTAATTTGAAATTATAAATATTAATGCACAGACAAGTTCCCCGTTGGAGCAACTATTTGACACATGCCAAATTAAAGGACAGGTACGTATATATATATATATATATATATATATATT
>NW_006239184.1:818726-823673 GCF_000226075.1 Solanum tuberosum | reverse complement strand
TATATATATATTATTATTATATGCTGTTGGAGTAATTGATTTTCACATTAATTATCGAGAATTATATACACTATAGTTTTATTTGTATATAAGTTGAACTCATAGTTATAACGATACTATTTGCAGGCTAGCAAAGGCATTCCTAGTGCAACCCGAGAAAGGCCCCCACTTTCACCGTCACCAATTAGTAGACCTTTTGGAGTCCCTAATTTACCCCACATGCCTTACGTGGTAACATATTATTTCCTTACAAAATTCTTAGTCTATATCACTATAATGTCATTTGACATTGCTTCATCAAAACATCGTTCTACATATTTATATGTATAAATCTAATATGTAGTCTTAGATTGAGTTTTGTTTACAAGTCAAATTGTGACAATATGATACTGATATAGTACGTATGTAGGTGGGAGTTCCTCGGAATATCCAAGGCGTTACATCTTCCAAAGTAGGACCAACAATCTCATGGATTCCGATAGTGAATTTTCAGAATCAAAGTCGTATTCATCTTAGAAATTATTCACAAGGTCCTCCTCCTTTTGCACCTTTTGTGGCACGGCCACCTATTGGTGTATTACCTTCACGGCCACCACCTCAAGTTCAATCTCAAGCAGGCCATTCTACTCCAATGACAACAAATAAAGATGGTGTTAACATAAGTATTGGAGCTCTTTGATTTTGAAATCATATTTTTGATACAAGAAAAGATAGATATTATTCTTTATATGACAATAAATATTAGTTGGGCAATTTTTGGGTCGTTATTCTGCCTAACTAGCTACTTTTTGTTTTAATTTGTTGAGGTAAAGAGTGTGAATTTTGCAGCGATTGAATTAATTATTTGAAATCATGTTCGTAATCTTTCCAATGTTTCAATATAATATTTGTATTGTTTTCGTTTTGTTTATATTTTCCATTTCTATGATGCAAACACATGTAAAAACTAAATGGATAAAGTCAAAATATCTTTTTTTATTTTGTCCTTATCTTTTATTTTGACGCTTGAAATTGGATATGTTACTATTGAACATTTAAACAACTCAGAATATGTATTTATTAGATATTTTATCTAACGAACGGTGATAATTTTTAATCATATGTTAAAATGTGTTATACATTTTTGTATTTTTTGTGTGTGTTATACATTTGTGTATTTTGGTCCAAAATGATTAAAATATTATTTATAAGAAGAAGGAAAAAGAAAAACTAATTTAAACCTATTTAACTATTTCAACAATTTTAGTTTTATTTTTTACTATTTTCTAAAGAAAAAATTATTCTCCAACCAAAACCTCTCAACATTATTATGAGATTCTTGAAGAATACTCATTACTCAACCCCAAATCTTCAACATTATTATGATATTCTTGAACACTACTCAACCCCAAAATTTCAAGAAGATTATTCAACCCTAAATTTTAGTTTAACCTCAAACATTAGTTTGTCTATAAAAAAGGTATTATATTTGCTTGAAAAAACATTTCAAATATCCTATAAATTTTTAAATATTCACAAAGAAACATTAAAAACATCTTGAACTACGTTAATAGAATTCGAGAAATTTCCTTTTACAGAAATATTAATTTCTCAAAAGTATTTCATTAGAATGACACCAATAGATAAAGACGAAACGACGGCCTAGTGTTTTTGACGTACGCTAAAAAGATTCGATAATAATTTATTTTTTTATTTTTTGCAATAATTGTTTGATAAAATTAGTCAAAATTGAATAAAAGAACTTAAAACATCTTATAGTAATATTATTGTTTCTAGTAATATTATTTTTTATAGCAATATCATTCTTATAATGGTAATAATTAATTTATCTCAATAAGATTTTTGTCATGTATTCATGATATATTACCTTAGATCTATTGTAAAAAAACTTTATTTACTCATATGAAGATTTAATTCTTTTAATTTAAAATTTTAAAAGTGTTTTTATGTTTAAAAAATAGACATTCATTTTTTTACGAAGATTTTGAATATTTTTTTTACAAACATCATTATTTCTAAATAAAAATAAAATTATAATATATATCATGAAAATTTGTTGGCTTGCGATAGCCTCTTTGATCTGTTGAGTTGTATTTTGATAGGATTTGTGAATTGCAGAATTCACAGATTTCCTCCAAAATTTCACCTTCTATTCCTGAAGTCTCTAAGGAGGTAAGTTTATCATCTTGATGTCACAATATTTAATAACATACCATTAGTTGCTTATTACTCCTTCCGTTCACTTTTAATTATCACTTATTTTTAAAATAAATTTTCATTTTCACTTGTTACTTTTGACTTATCAAAAAAGGACAATAATTTTTTTCGTGTTTTATTTTCCTTTTCTATGATGCAAAGACATGTAAAAGCTAAATGGTTATACTCCAAAAAATCGCTTGGATAGCGGGGATTAAAATCACATTTAGCAGCGGTCAATAACCTCCGCTACTTGTTGGCACGGCGGTTTACAAACCCTCCCCTAAGTTATCTGCTGCTACCCGTTTGGGGCGGTTACCGCTGTTACATATTACAGGAGAGTTTTAGGCTAAATTCATCCCTCAAGTATAACCCAAACTTAGGACACATCCTTATAAAATAATTATGAACAAAAAACATCATTTAACTATCTCAAAACATGCATAAACATCCTTTCTGTTAACTATTGTTAAAAAACTAACAGAAACAATTACATGTGCCAAGCACATGACTTCCCCAAATCCCATATACTATACTACTGATTTCCTCCCAAATTCTGATCGTTTTCTATATTCAATAGGGTTTGTGTCTTCTAGAAACAAAACTTCTTGTTCTTCTAATCTTAAAGCAACCATACAAGTTCTTTTTCAACATAAGAATTGAAGTTGGGGTAAAAGAAATAGCCACTGAAAAAGATTTGATTTTACCAATATTGTACTATTTTTGTTATTTCTCAAACTAAATATCTTTTTCACATTCAAAATCATCAGATTTTGCAGGTTGAAAAACAAGAAACAATACGTAGGAATAGAGATTCCGAATTTTCTTTATCATTGCATTGAAGTTTCTATAGATGACACTTTTAATTATAAGCACCTTATCGAATTTCTAGCGGCACCTCGCACAACCAAAAAAAAATCTCTCTTTAGGCCAACATGCTTGGTGTACTTCTTATTAACATTAGCCTTATTGTCTCATATAACTGCATTATCATTAATAATTTTCTCTCCAAATTGTGTCTCAAGAGCTCTCCCGAATTGCGAACGATTGTGCATCTTCTAAATTATCGAGTGCTATTAGTTTCTTTCGAAAATTGAGTGCAATGATCAGTTATATGAGCATTCAATTACAACCCTCGGTTCTACACAAAAGCATGAAAGAAGAGTCCCAACTTCTTGTGTGTTATTGTTCATGAAGAAGAAGAAATCAATCTACATTATATGGAGATTTAGGGGAAGTCATGTGCCTAGCACATGTATTTGTTTCTATTAGTTTTTAACAGTAGTTAACATAAAGGATGTTTTATGCATGTTTTGGGATAATTAAAGGATGTTTTTTGTTCACAATTATATCATAAGGATGTACTCTAAGTTTAGGTTATACTTAAGGGCAGTGGCGTAGCCAGGAATTTAATGAAGGGTGTCCAAACTTTTAATAGTAATTTTTTTTTTTAAAAATGACGATTTAAATTACTAAAACAAATAATCAAGTTAAACAATATTTAATTAAATATAGGAATATTTTTAATAGAATTACAAGTGTATAATTCAAAACTAACATAAAGAAAATAAACTACTATTGAAAACATAATTTAAATATATTATTACAATTGTACTCGACGAGGTTTCATATCCTGAAACGTTTTTATAATAGACTCATTAGAAATAGTACGAAATACTTTCTTTTCTACATAAGACACTATGCAACCGTCTAAAAACTCATCATTCATTCGATTTCGCAAGTCATTTTTAGAGTATTTAAATCAATGTTTTGTTTTTGAGAAGAATGTGACAACATCTCTAATTGATCTACCGTTGTTTCTTTATTTGGTTGACATAGAGAAGTCGAACTTTTTTTTGGTACGCTATTATAATAATTCCTCATGTCTATTGAAACTTGAAACTAAAATATTAAGTTGGTTATTTTTTGTTATAAAATAAGAGAACGAGAAGAAAAAACAGAGAGAGAATTATTGGGATTCTATTCTTAATAATATTGTGATATAATTTGGGTAAATGAGTCTCCTATTTATAGAGAAAGAAAACCTTATTCCATAAGGGAAAAGTATTAAAATTTAAGGAAAACTTATTCCATAAGGAAAAGGTATTAAAATTTAAGAAAATAATTCAATTTTAATTGAAAGAAATCCACAAGAAAAAGTATTAAATTAAAGGAAATTAAAGTATTAAAATTTAAGGAAATCTTATTCCATAAGGAAAAGGTTTAAAATTTAAGGAAATAATTCAATTTTAATTGAAAATAAAAAAAGTTAGTAATTAAAATTTAAGGAAATAATTCAATTTTAATTGAAAATAAAAAAGTTAGTAGAGGAGGGATTCGAACTTGGGTCTTGGAGACCTTCATGATACTTTTAACCACCAAGCTATTGAACTTTTATGTTAAAATTACGCATATTTATTTACTTAATTAAATTACAGAAGTCAAAATAATTACAGAAAAAGAAAACAACCCTGCGGGGAATTGAACCGAGACAAAGTAGGATTGCACAGGCAATTACCAACTCCACTGCGCATCACTTTATTATTTCAGGGGGTCCAAATTCTATATATAGCAATATAAAGTCAAATTTTTACGTGTATATATAGTATAATTATTCTACGAAGGGTGTCCAATTGGACACCCTGGAGCCTATGTGGCTCCGCCCCTGCTTAAGGGATGATTTTAGCCTAAAACTCTATTACCGGAGGTCAATTTCTTTATATAGCGGAGGTTAAACCTCCCCCCCCCCCC
>NW_006239184.1:816690-818717 GCF_000226075.1 Solanum tuberosum | reverse complement strand
CCCCCAATATGTTTTTTTTTAGCAGGGGCTGAAACAGCCAAAATTTGCTTATTTAGCGGTAGTTAAAAAAACCCGACAATCTGTTTATTTTTCAGGGGTTTATAGCTAGGGTTAAATATTGTATTATTATTGATATACAATATTATTCATATTTTATTGATATATATTTTTTGGTCATTGTTACTCCAAAATTGTTTTAAATGTAATATTAATATAATGGAACATCAACTTCTTATTCATATGACTTACTAAAATCAAATAACATTTATATATTACTTATTAAACATGAAGAAACTAACATAAAGCCAAAATTGTCACGATTCTCAAAAATTACTTTAAGTACATCTATTTCAATCATCAACCCCAAATCTCCTCCTATAATATTAACACTCCACATTAGTTTTTTGAGCCAAAGGAATAGCAGCAATTGCATTATCACTCGCGCCAACAGTTCCAAGCAATTTCCTCTTGGGCTTAGCCTCTTTCAACATAGATATAACATCCATCCCTCATAGATGGCCTGTCAGCCGGGACTAGTACACATAAATGCCACCCTCAGCAACAACATCATTTCCCCTCTCACTGAAAGACATGAAGCGCCAACATTTTTATCCAACACATCATTTATGCCATTTTTAGTCTTGATCTTCGACTTAACCCAATCCACAATGCTATTTCCATTGCCAAATTCTGGTTCCACTGATCTTTCTGTTAAATCCTTCAATGGAGGTTTCAGAGATTCCAAACTAGGAAGAAGATTAACAATGTAAAAGTAAAACGTGTATTGAATTGAATGAGCTCAACTGAGCTTTACATGTACATATATACATCAATCACCTATAGCTTAGCTGGAAGAATTAGTTATAACTAACTTGATTCACTTTACTAACTACTTTGACATGTCAGCTAATCTAACTAACTAATTTGCCACATCAGCAGCTAATCTCTAACTAACAGTTGTATCTTTAATACTCCCCTCAAGCTATATGGTGCAAACAAATTGTATACACCAAGCTTGGACAGTAAAAAATCATGTTGAGTCCTCCCTAGTCCTTTTGTTAACACATCTGCCAACTGCATTTTGGAAGGTACATGATCTGTCTGGATAAGACCCTCTTGTATCTTCTCTCGAATGAAATGACAATCAATCTCGATATGTTTTGTCCTTTCATGGTATATAGGATTGGCAGCAATCTGCAGTGCTGCCTTACTATCACAAAATAATCCACAAAAGAATTTGACTGGCAACTCCAATTCCACTTTCAACTCTTTGTATAGACCTATCAACCATACAATTTCTGCCACAGCATTAGCCATGCTCTTATACTCTGCTTCAGCTGAGCTCCGGGAAACTGTATTTTGTTTCTTTGATTTCCATGAAATCAAAGACTCTCCAACTTTCACCACAAAGCCACTCACATACCTCCTGGTCATAGGACATGTAGCCTAGTCTGCATCACAGTACACTAAGAGTTGTTTGAAAGCTTTAGATGTGTCACGACCCGGGAGCATCCCTAAGTCGTAACAAGGCGTATTCGACCCCAAAGGGGTCTTATACAAGTCACATAGTCATTCATTGCATTCAATAATGATAATAGTGCGGAATTAAAAACTTATTTACATCCAAACATTCAAGCTTCATTAAAACAACTTTAAAAACACACAGCGGAAGTCTAAGTCTCACATGACCATCTTAGACACAATCACAAAACATAAGTAGGGACACGGCCCTTTACAATCAAAAGAAGTCTATTAAGTCTATTACAAGAACCTTATCATAAAATTAGAATAGAAAAGTCTTGTCCTCGACATATGAGGACATACCACAAGATCTTGGAAGAACTTCAAGTTCCAAGCTTACTATAGAACCCGCTCACTTTCCGGAACCTACACTAGTAGAAAATAGAGAAATATGGAATTAGCACAATTAAGTACTAAGTATGATGACCATGCAAAACATGCTTTAAAAGGGACATTTTGGTTAGAAACCATGCATTATGCCACTTTTGAAGTACCATGAATAGTTG
>NW_006239184.1:791466-815684 GCF_000226075.1 Solanum tuberosum | reverse complement strand
ACAAGAAAATGATGCACAAGCTCTACCAATTCGAGATATGCAATATATTGGAGAATCCTTCATATTCTATCATCAACATTCATGAGTGTCAAATTGAGAAAAATCCTTTCAATAATAACACATTTATGTTCATAACATGATCATATTAGCTCCATTGAATGTCCATTCATAAAATGTCATGTAACACTTAAATTTCTCATACTATGCCTTCAAGGCCATGGTCACAATACATTCCATAATTAAACACCTCCACCATAAGTGGATCAAACCAAGCAAGAACAATTTTATCCATAATATGAGATTAATCCAACTTACCATCCTCCAAAGCCATAATAACCATTACTCAATTCCCAACAATTCTATCACCACAAGGTGATTCACCCATAATTTGTCCATAAGGCCACAATCCTCAATTCATCCATATACCAACAATTCATCATAAATTGATATACAAAACCATATAAATTAACAATACAATCCGATCTAAACACAATTTCATCAACATTAAATCATAGGCATTAAACCCACTTCATAAGCAAATTCAAGGCTTTTTAATGAAAACATGGGTTCTTGAAGAAGTTTCATATAAAATCATCTTAAAATCATAAATAGAACTTCAATTCACCAATATAATGACTTTGAAAACATTTTACCCATGAACCCATACCTAGAATAGAAAATAGAAGTTTTGTTCTTTGAAGACTTTTGAAACCCTTTTTAATGGACTCCTTGAAGGAAAGATAATCAAGGATCAAGGGTCACCATACCCTTTGTTAAGATTCCCCAAGAAAATTGATGAAGAAACCACCTTCAATCCAAGCTCTAGCTCCAAGTTCTTGACCTTCTTAAATGGAGGATTGTAGAGAGAGAAATATTTGAGAGGAGGTGGGTTTCTTTTTAATTCTAATTGGAGTGACTTAAAATGGAAGAATTTGGTCTAGAAGGGTTTTATAATTGCTAGGAAAGGTAAAGAATAATAGGGACTCAACTTAGGAAAAGAATTAAGGACCCACAAAGTTAAACTTAAAAGTTTTCACTAAACCCGTTTAAGCTCGTCCTTTTTGGAAGTGTTTCATTATTTTGGGTATAACTTTTTACTCCGAGATCGGAAAAGGGCAAACTCGGTGGCGTTGAAAATAGGACTCAGATACCTTTAATTGGATAGGTAATGGCCCACCTAATTAATTTTGAGCTAAAAGATATCATCATTTGAAGTTGACCCTAAAAGTCGTAACTTTAAAAATCTGCCCCTTGCTCGTCTGTTCCAGTGGGATTACTCAAAGGCTGGTCAACTGGGCAGTCCACTAGGCTAACTCGCTAGCCTAGTCCCTTGCTTGAACCCTAGGATGCTACCTAGCTCCATTTAAGTTCTAAAACAGCATAAACATCAACCTAAGCTCCCCACTAACCCAAACGTCAAGGCTCAAGTTCATTCTATCATTTTCCGAGTCATTACAAGATGATAGTGTAATCCCTAGACCTGGTGCATTATTCAGGTACTTGACCACTCTCAAAGCTCCATCCATGTGGGATTTTTTTGGCTTGTGCATAAACTGACTAAGGTTTTGCACTGCATAGCTAATTGTTGGCCTTGTCATTGTGAGATAAAGCAGCTTACCAACCAATTTCTGATAACCTATAGGATCATTGAGTGTTACATTTTCATGTGTTTCCTGAGGTTCATAGTGCATATCAAACTCTTGACTAGTAAATCTTTGATTAACCTCCAGAGGAGTACTGACTAGTTTGGTTCATACCAGTCCAAATTCTGAAATAAGATCAAAGGTAAATTTTCTTTGGTTCACAACAATGCCTTCTTTACTCTTAGCAATCTCAAGACCAAGGAAGTATCTCATATCCCCCAAGTCCTTGATCTTGAAATGAGTCTGAAGCATAGCTTTGGTCTCCCGAATCAGCTGAGAACTGGGACCAGTGATCAAAAGATCATCTACATAAACCAATATGAGCACTATCTCAAAACCAGAACACTTTCTAAATAAAGAATAGTCATGATGACTCTGAACAAAATCAGAACCAATGAGGGCCTCACACAACTTCAAGTTCCATTTCCTAGAAGCTTGTTTCAAACCATAAAGTGATTTCTAAAGCTTACACAATTTGGAAAGCTCCCCCTCACTTAACAGACCAGGGGGAGGAACCAAACATCCTCAACCAGATCACCCTGTAGAAATGCATTAAATACATCCATCTGATGTAGAATCCAACTATTCATAGCAGCCAAAGATAAAACCACCATCACAGTGACCATTTTGACAACAAGAGAAAAGGTTTCCTGATAATCTAACCCCTCATGTTGTGTGTACCCCTTAGCCACCAGCCTTGCTTTGTACCTTTCCACCTCACCTTGGGCATTAAACTTAACTTTGTATACCCATTTACAACCTATTGCCTTCTTCCCAGGAGGCAGTGTAACCAGTTTCCATGTATGGTTGTCATGCAGAGCCTTAAGCTCCTATTCATGGCATCAATCCACTGTGGATTTTGCATAGCTTCTTCATAAGAAGGAGGTTCTCATACAACAGAAAAATTGCAAAAGGACTGTAAGTAAGAGGAAGATAAAGAGGCATAAGACATATATGTGGAGAGGGGATGAGCAGTAGAACAAGGTATTGAACATGAAGCAAGAGAAGAAACAACATGGACAAAACCATGTAACCAACCAGGAGATTTAGATGACCTAGTAGATCTTCTAAGTTGTGCCTCAAATGTATCAGGTGGAGAAGGTGGATCCGATAGAATAGGCAACTTAGGTGCTTCACTAGGCAACTCAGGTGTATCAATGGTAATGGTTTGGTCATCATAAGCAAACATGTCAAAGAGAATTACATGTTGCAGATTAAGTGAACTCAAGATTATGTTGAAAAGGATATTCATTCTCCCTAAAAGAAACATCCCTGCTAATAAAGAATGACCTGGTAAAAGGATTATAAAGCTTGTACCCCTTTTGTATGGTGGAGTAGCCTAAAAATATTGCCTTAATGGATCTAGCACTAAATTTGTCACCATTTGTATTGTGATTGACAACATAGCATAAACAGCCCACAACTTTGAGATGTTGCAAGGAAGGTTCCCTCCCAAAGAACACAACAAAAGGAGATTTCCCTGAAAGTGCAGATGATGGTATTCTATTGATCAAGTAAACAACATTTTGTACACATATTCCCCAGAACTTGACAGGCAAATTGGCTTGAAATCTAATGTCTCTAGCAACCTCAAGAATCTGCCTATGCCTTTTTTCTACAACTCCATTATGTTGAGGAGTATAAGGACAAGAACTCTAATGAACTATGCCTGCAGTTCGAAATAATTCACTACAATGAGAGTTAAAAAACTCTGAACCATTATCACTTCTGAATACCTTGACATGACTATCAAAGTGTCTGTGTATTAGATTGAAAAAATCCTTCAATACAACAGAAACATCACTTTTCAATTTTAGGAGAAATGTCCAGACCATTCGACGACAATCATCTACTAAGGTAAGAAAATATCTATTACCATCATAAGTGGGCGTTCTGTATGGACCCCAAACATCACCATGTATCAAGTCAAACACATTATTACATCTACTAGTGCTTTGAGGGAAAGGTATTCTAGTTTGTTTTGCCAAAGGGCAAATACTACAAGAAGGGTATTTTGAAGTAGCTAAAATATATGGTAAGTGCATTTGTTGGAGAATCATGTGAGGGATGTGCCCTAGTCTTTTATGCCACAAATCAGCAGTGTCCATCAAGCTTAAAGCAGTTGAGGGTGCAACAGCAGAACCAATATTGTGTGACCAGTAGTATAGACCATTCTCCAGATTGCCAGTCCTCTTCACATCCCAGTGTGAAGGTCCTGCAGCATGCAATGATCAGGATAAAATACCATACAGCACTGTAGTTCTTTGGTCAGTTGAAAAACTGATAACAAGTTGTAATTAAAATCAGGAATGTATAAAACATGAGATATGTCTCCTTGCTCAAGTTTAGATTTCCCAATTAGAGCAATAGGTATTTGTTGAACATTAGGTAAATGAACCTTGTTAGACTCATTTGGAGATGAACTTTGAGTCTCATAAAGCAATTTGTGAGTGGATACCATATAATTAGTGGCCCCTGTGTCAACTATCTACCTATAACCAGGTGAATTATGCACTACAGAGCAATTGATAATACCTGTAACATCAGGAGAGTGAGATCCATGTGAGTGAGGACCAGATCCATGTGAAACAGGATGACCTCCTCCTGTGAAAGCTAAAGCTGGACGACTTCCTTTTGTGAAAGCCATATTTATTCCTCCTCCGCCATGACCAGGAATACCTGCAGTTCCATATCCAGGAAAACTTATCCCTGCTACTGCTCGATTGAAATCCCTAGATCCCTGAGGTGCAGATGGAAAATAACCAGGAAAATCACCAGATCTGTGACTATTTCCTCCAACCTGTTTAAGGATCTCACCTGCATTATGATTATGATAAAAGGATAAATTTCCATGAGAAGATGCAATCATATAACTTGCATTATGAACACCATATTCAGAACTAAGTAATTGTGAATTTTGAGGAGAAACAGAAGTATTATACTGCATATTGCATCCTTCCTTTTTCTTCCCTTTGAACTATGAAGGATATCCAATCAGCTGTATGACCTTTCGTTACAGTGATCACAGAATGCATTAGGGTTCTTGTATCTAGGTTTTGGAGGTTGCTTAGCAGTCCAAAATGTTGTGATATCATTCCCTTCAGTTACAGTTTTGATCCCCACAGTATTGCAATCCATATCATACTTCTGACTTTCCTCCTTTATTATCATCTCATATGCTTGATTAAGTGTTGGTTCAGTGGTCTTTATAAGGATCTGCATTCTCGCCTAAGAGTGTGATTCATTCAACCCTCCAAGGAATTGCATCGGTCGTTGTTGTCGAAGATGCTCAATACAGTCCTTCGATTTTGGGCATTCACAGCTTGGAAACACCACCATCGTATCATATTCAGCCCACAATTCCTTCAATTTCGTAAATTAAACTGAAACAACATCAGTCCCTTGTGCAATCGTAGCTATCTCTCTATGTAATTAGTATATCCTTACACAATTGACCTTATCAAATCATTCGTGCAGATCCTCCCAAACAAAAGATGCATCAGATGCATATACAATCCCACTCAAGAGACTAGGAGCTACAATATTCATGATCCAAGATAGGACAATCGCATTGCAAGTGTCCCACTGATCATGATACTTAGCCTCGAAGCTTGCCTTCTTACATATTCCTATCACCAAATCTAACTTCCGTTTTGCTAACAGAGCAATTCGCATAGATCTCCGCTATAATCCATAATTCTTCGATCCCGTCAACTTAACAGGACAAAGTACAGATCCCGAAGCATCTGATGGATGCAAGTAAAGTGGATGAGTGTAAGGAATTACAAGCTCTATCGCCATTGATGTCGATTCTGTCACTTGCTCTGATACCATGTTAACTCCTTCAATGGAGGTTTCACAGATTCCAAACTAGGAAGAAGATTAACAGTGTAAAAGTAAAACGTGTATTGAATTATATTGAATGAGCTCAACTGAGCTTTACATATACTTGTATACATCAATCACCTATATCATAGCTGGAAGAATTAGTTATAACTAACTTGATTCACATTACTAATTACTTTGACATGCCAGCTAATCTAACAAACTAATTTGCCATATCAGTAGCTAATCTCTAACTAACAGTTGTATCTCAATACTTTCCCCTGATAAAATTTCCAGTAACACGACCCATTGCTATAGATGTCACTCTTCTCATCAACTTGCAATGTGTGTGCATATTGTGCATCAACAAACACAAAAAACATATTTAGAATGAAAATCTATGATATTTTGGTCAAAAAATAATTTAAAATTATAAGAAGGAAAAAAGAAAAACTAATTTAAACGTATTTAACTAATTCAAATAAATATTTCAACAATTAATTTTTCTTTTTTACTATTTTCTAAAAAAAAAAAATCAGCTTCCAACCACCCAAACCCCGTCCCATCTAAGAATTAAGAATAGGTTTAGGTTGAGAAAATTAATGATTCATATTGGGAAAAGGTATTATAAGGATCGATCCCTTCAAGTGAAATGTAACAAAAACACTTTTTGATGTTGTGGTGACAGAGAGTTTACTGTGCTCACTCTTTTAAAAGCAAGTGAGAAGCGAAAAACTTGAAAGAATGATAATTAATTAAATATTTTGTTAATCGGATATTTTATAATTAATCAGTACACATAATTATTAATATTTGAAATTTTTATATATATTCATTTTTTTCTTTTTAAAAAAAATATTGATTTTCCTTTTACTTACTTTTTATTTATTTTTCTCATTCATTAATGTAAATGTCGAAATTTTATGGGACTCTACAAGACGTATTCAATTCTCATGAAAACTCTACAAGATGTGTTCAATTAGAGTTAGGTTCAACCTTAGTTCATATCTATGTAAAATTATATTCACTTGAAAAACATCTTGAGTATCCCATAAATTCTTGAATATTTATATTTCTGGGTATTCATAAAGAAATCATGAAGACATTCAATATGTCTTTCTCAAATAAATCTCGAAAACTCCATAAATTTATGAGATATTCATAAAGAGATTAAAATGTGAGATAAGAATATAAAAGATTTGTACCCACTTTATTTTATTAATAAAGTCATGTTTCTTCATATTTTATTTGTAATTGTAATTTATTTTTTCACTTTACAATTTGTTGCAAATAATTATTATCTTATCTTAGCACTTTAAGTTAATTTATAAAAATAAATTGTAATTAAAAGAATTAAAATCAGAAAAAAATAAATCAAAACGGTATAAGATTTTTTACAAAAAAGTTGGAAGATTGTCGCACCCAGAATTCATTTTTAAAAATAATGCTTCAACTTCTAAGACTCCTAGATATAAGAGTTGCTATTCACAAATTAGAGAACTATCCAAATTTCTATATGGTTTATAATATTTTAAATTATTAATTATTATGATTTATAAAAAAAAATTACGTAATTTTTAAACAATAAATATTACTCCATCTTTTTCTATTTATGCCATGTCCTTCAAATATTTTAAGTTGTCTAGCCAATAAAAATAAATTGCACCCTGTCTAATTATATATTTTTAAAACTTATGTTATACAACTTACACCCTCACCTCTTCATTGTCTTGCAAAATAATGAAACCACTTTTATGTTAAATTTAGTCAGGGCAAAATTAATAAACAAATAATAAAAAAGAAAATGGCACAAAACAAAAATTGTTATATATTGTAGCAAATTAATGTTCTCATTAATTATTTAATTGTGTCGTATTCTTCAACTTGTAATGATTCTATATGATGATGAATAAAATACTATTTGAATCGATTTTGCGTCTATACGTAGCAAATTAATGTTCTCATCAACATAAATGGACCTGATACTGAATGCCTTTTTTTGCACATGAAATCGTCGGAAATGGATATGAAAATCACGAAAGTAGCCTTCTTTTTATCGAGTTCTTTTCCTTATATTTTGTTTCATTTCTTCTTTTTAATTTTTTTTTTATGTATATTCCCACTTTGCCCTCGTTAAATTTGAGAAAAAATGCGATAACTTGATTATCTTGCAAGAGAAAATAAAGAGGTTAGGCTATTTTTTTAGGATGTGAATCATAAATAAATAAATAAAACTTTTACAGTAGAAAGAACATTTTCTTATCGGTTATGTGTTTAAAATTAAAAATCATAAATCAAACACGTAATACAGACAAAAACCAAATGACCGCCTCCCTCTGTTATTTTGTTATTGAAATCCTAATAATTTGGGAAGATAATTAAGAAATCCTAATAATTTAATTAAACTCTGCTATTTTGTTATTGAAATATTAGGATCCGGCTCCCCTTCATTACCCCTTTCCTCCATTTTATCAAAGTGCACCCCTAGAAAAGGAAGTTTTGACCAAAATAAGCCATTGTTTAAATCAATTCACCAAAATAGTATGTTTTAATTTTTTTTTACAAAACTAGTATAAACGTGGTTCACAGTAACGTTTTATACTTTATTTTATTTTAAAAAATTTAATGGGAAAAAGGCAAAGTTCACGGAGTAAAGAGAAATAAAACGTTATTGTCAATAACGTTTTATACTTCGTTATCTTGAATCACGTTTTAGAGCTAAAACGTTAAGTAACGTTTTATATTTCGTTACTGTAGATCACGTTTTACAGCTAAAGCTCAGAGTCACGGGCTCTGCAATTAAAGAATCGAATCCTGCAGATTTTACAAATTATAAAACGTTACTGGCAGTCACGTTTTATGTAGATTTAATCACGGGCCATCGAATTCTGCAAATTAAGAATCAAATCCTGCTATACAGATCATAAAACGTTACTGTAGATCACATTTTTACATTAAATATTGAATATCAATTACGACACTATGTTAAAGTCAACTTTTTCATTTTTTAAACTGACCACAGATATGGTTATAAAATAAACCTTGTTGTAACAGAACACATTCCAACAATATTCAGTCAAACTTTTGTTTATGTAGCCCAATTTTGAAACAATATTCACAAAGGTATGAATTAAATAAGTCAAGTCAATATATCATATTATGTTATTATTTTACCATAGCTTTCAAATTATTTTTCTAATTTATTAATTAAAAAGATGACTTATTTTTATGTGTAGGAATAAAAATGGCGAATTTTGAACATAATGTGATGGTTGCTTTGTATTGGGATGGCGGAATAATTACTGAAATGAACGGATTCAGGTATACTGAATGTGCTAGAATGATTATTAGCATGTATACTTCAATGAAGTATGTTGAATTGGTTGAATTATTGCATGAGAAAATTGGTATAACTAGTGAAAATATTCAAATGGATATTTCGGGAAAATATCCTTGTTCGATTCAAGGTAACCATACAAGGTTCATTGAGTTTAAAATTGAGGATGATCAATCTTTGCTACAATTTTTTTTATACCTCAAAACTTTGCGGATAAGATTGACATAAATGTTTTGAAAATGTATGTAAAGACCAAATCAACAAATCAAAATGATATATTTCAAAATTAGTGGTCAGCATGGTTATCACATGAATTTATTGGCTCAAAATCATAGATTTGCCACGGTTAATCAACCTTCATTATGCAGAACCGATTGCTCAACCACCATTCCAACAATTGTTAATGCGTGACCAACGATCAATTTGGTGAAGGTTCAAGTAGCCAAAGACATGTTGACAATAGCCCGAGGGAATATGAGGGCAGGTAAAACAACAAATTTATGTTTTACTGAATTTTTAAGATAATTAGTTGATAACATAATTTTACACATTATAAATATACATACAGAGATAGATAGTGATATTTTTTGTGATTAATTACCTTAATTGTTTTTTAAAATAACCTTTTAGAGTATAAATTACTGATTTTAAAACAAGCTTCTATGTCTCATAATTTTTCTAGAATTTAATTAAATTCTTTTTCCACAGAGAAAATGAGACCAACGTTGATCCATATAGTGATGTAAATGTTGAAATTAGTGAAGAAAGTTCGGAAGAAGATGAACCTTCAAAAGATGATGGTGAAAGTGAATCTGATGAAGATATCAATGATACTAGAGTATTTTTCTCAAAATGACATTGGTATAAATCTTCCTAATCAATTTGAACGAGATGTGTCTGAAGTGCAAAATCATGATGTACACTATTTTAGAACATTGGATAATGAGGAAGACATTTTCATGTCTACATGTGAATCTGAGATGGAGTATTGTTCGGTCTGGTCTGAAGATGCCACAAAAGATTTGAAAAAAGGTATGTTTTTAGTAGTAAAGAAAAATTAAAACAAGCTGTGACAATTTGCAGTTTGAAAAAATATAAAGAGTTCAAGGTGGTGACATCAAACAAGAGTTTATGGGTTGTAAGATGCAAGTTTCATACTTTATTGGGTTGCTTGTTTAATGATACAAGTTTCATACTTTATTGGGTTGCTTGTGGTTTCTCCGAGGACGAAAGGTTGGAGATAACCTTTGGAAAATAGGAAAATATATTGAAAATCATAGATGTGAGACTGAGGGGCTTTCTAGTGGTCATGCCAACCTAAATACCAATTTAATTGCATCTTTGATTCTAAATCAAATTCAAAAAAATCCTAAGGTTTTGGTGGTAGATGTCATTTCCAAGGTTCACGAAAAATTTGGTCATCAAATAACATATAGAAAAGCGTGGCTTGGACGTCAACGCGCGTTTGAATTGGTGTATGGTGACTTTAAGAAATCATTTAGTGACCTACCCAAATTTTTTGCAGCTTTTCAACACTTTAACCATGGAACAGTTGTGGAATGGAAACACGAAGAGTCAATGAGTTCATTAGAGGTAAAAACTTTTAAATTTGTGTTTTGGGCTTTCAAGTCATGCATTGATGGATTTCGAACATGTCGTCCTGTTATTTCAGTAGATGGAACTCATATTTATGGAAAGTATGAGATCAAATTATTAATTTCTGTTGGAATTGATGGAAATGATAACATTCTTCCTCTAGCGTTTGCTATTGTAGACAAAGAATCGAAAGAGGCCTGGAAATGGTTTTTTAGGAATTTAGGTGCATATGTGATAAAACATAGAGAAGATATTTGTGTTATATCTGATAGGACAAAAGGAATTTTGACTAGTTTGCAGGAGTTACGCCGATTTCAGGAGCCTCGAGTCTTCCATCGATATTGTATAAGGCATCTTAAGAGCAACTTTCAATCTCGATTTCCAAACAAGGATCTTAGTAGGCTGATGTGGAGGGCAGCTTCAGCCCATCAAGTAAGAAAATTTGAATCATTGATTTGGCAAATTAGAGAAGAAAATGAAGAAGCATATGAATATCTTATGGAAATCCCCTTGGACAAATGGACTGTTAGCCATGATGGTGGAAAAATATGGGGAGTGTTGACAACAAATCTTTCAAAGTCGTTCAATGGAGTGTTGAAAAAAGCACGAGGCTTGCCAGTCATTGTTATGGTTAGACTTTCATTAGAGCAAACTGTTGAACGATACACTCGTAGGTCTCAAAAAGCGCAACAACTTTTAGAACAAGATGAATTGTGGACCGAAAGGTTCAAAATGAAGTGGGAGAAGAACTATGAAAGTTCAAAAAGGCACTTTTTTTTATTGGAATATACCCACAGGGGTATATGAGGTTAGATCTATACAGGTTGATGGTAATGGTGGTAATCCTCATTGTGTTTCACTTAATGAAAGAAATGTGATTGTGGAAAATGGGTTAATTTGCATTTTCCATGTTCACATGTCATGAAGGTCACTGATAGAATGGGAGGGCTAGCTAGAAACTTTGTTAGTGAACATTTCACTGTAGAGAATTATGTTGCAACATATTATGGGTCCTTCTCACCAGTTGGCCATGAGGCGTATTGGTCATCTCCTAATTTTAGAATGGAAAGTAATGAATTCTATCGTCGTCTCAATCAGTCAAGGACAACTAGAATACCTAATGAGATGGATCGTGGTGCTGCTGTATATGAGCGAGCTTGTGGATTATGTAGACAAACCTGGCATGATAGGCGCCGATGTCCAGATCGTAATTAAGTTTAAGTGGATAGTTTTGTATTAGTGTAATTGTGTTAATTCCAATTGTGGGTCAATGTCTAGTTATGATAATTTTCTTTTAGTTAGCTACTGTAACGTAATTCAAATAATAATTAAATTTTTGTATCTATCTTTCTATTATATTGCTACAATACTTGACACCATTAAAATGAAGTGATAAAAAATTAACCACCAAAATGAAGTTCTTTGCTGGAATTTCAAAAACTAAAGTCACTACTAAAAAAAAGGTCATTTTGTGGAGGGGTTCTTATTGATTTGTGGGAGTTTTTGACCCACACAAAATTAATTGGGGTGGTTTTAGAAAATGCCACAATTACCTATGCCACGAGCATATTAGTAAGTACTACCTTTATAACATAGACTACATTTAAAATATTCAAGTTACAGAACAACATAAATCTAAATTCATGACAAATCGACACAATTAGTAACTATGTTTCAGTTACCATTTTTTTCAGGCAACCCCCTCAGGTCCAGCAGTCCTTTCTGTTGTTTATCTGACAACATCACTGCAGGCATACAGGGAGCCAGACATGCTCAATTTGGAGTACCTTTATTGGATCTTCACCTTAGCAACAACTTACCGTCCAGACTGTTACCACCAAGTTTCCAGCGTGTTGCAGCCAACTCACAACTTCCTAATGTCATCAATAAGTACCAAAATGACAAAGTGATAAGGCCTGAAAATTCTGGGGTATTACAACTGAAATGCATTCCTTATCCATGATTCAAACAACCAGCCGAGAAACAAAGTGATGCAGACAACAAAAACAATTGAATGAGACTGAAAAGACAAAAAAAATCTTTCTAATACCACCTAATACAAATATACAATCTTTTCTTATTGCTTTAACTGGTGTAACTTCAATATTGAATTAACTATATGTTTCAGTCCCATTTATGGAGAAAATTGTACCACATCAGTCCTAACGTTCTGGATACAAAAGGCCAATAGATATAAACATAAACATAACATATAGCAGGTCAATTGTTCAACATAAAATCCATTTAAAGTCCATTCACTTACATGACCTCCAAAGGTCAATCCATTTAGAAAGAGTTCATAAAGAATCTGATACGAATGCGACAATTGAAAGACTAAGAATTATAAGCTTACTTGGAACCACATGATTCATCCTTTGCCTTTTTTCTTTGTTAACACAGAAACTTTGTTATCTTTTTTTTTTTTTTTTGGCGGTGCTGATTAAGATGATGACTCCTTGAAAAGTAAGAACATTTTTTCAATTATTCAACTAAAAAGGAACACTTATGTCAAAGAATAATGTGAAGATTTTAAAGTACCAGTCCCACAAAGTTTAGAAATTTTTTTACGTTTTTTCTTCACCGATGGTTCACCACCTTGGCTTGCACCTTGATTTGCATCCTCCAACTCATCACCATCCACTTCATTGTTAGAATCATTCAACTCATTACCTTCTACAGGCGATGAGGAAAAGTTCGGGGCGTTGTCAAAATGTTGAGGTTGATTACTACCAAATACATTTTCAAGTGATGTAAGACTTGGATCCCTTGAAATTTGTGGAGTCTATGGTGTCATGTATGGCACAATCTCAGCGTTTGTTGGTTCATAATCCGAGGCTGCTTGGAAATCTTGTGTGGCTATTGATCATCTTCACCCATTTCAATAGGCGCTCGACCTCTCTCAAAAACACGTACCTTCCTACCCGCAACACCACCTTTTCCTTGCCGACGAATAGGGGGGATGCAAATGGTCAGACATTAGCTCATCTCTTCTATAATTGGCTTGCACATGAATCATATCTGCCTCTTGCACATATGCCAAACAATTAGATCCTTCATCCCGCACCATTGCACGAAACCCGTAAAATTCCTCCATTGATGGGTTATCACCGAGTGATATTTCTTTATTAACCATCAAAAGAATATGACGTGCCTGGACAAAATAATTAATTCTATGAGGAAATCGGGTACTGAAAAGATTAAGAAACATGCTAGCCAAGTTGACCAAGTTTGTAAACCACGCAAAATTAATAAGGGAATCAGATTTTAACATGTTGAGTCAATTTTCATAAAAAATGTGGCAGACCAGTAAATTAGGACACCATGGAGAGAATGAAATCATATCCACAAATATGAAGTACAAGTAGAACAGATGAGGAAAACTTTGATATATATGTTACCTGGACAAATCATATCCACAAATATGAAGTACAAACTTTGATAGAATGTTAATGAACAAGATTCTACTAATCCAATATGCTAACTGGACAAGTCAAAGTAAAGAAAAATTAAGTTATCAAACTTACCATTGTTTCGTATGCCGTCGCATTAGGCACGTAACCTTGTTGTTGTTGAGGACTCGAAATAGGATTACCAATGATAAAACGAGTAATACGTCTGAATCAAATAAGGTAGGGATCATCATACTGAAGTGATCCATGAAGGATTGGTGCATTACATACATATTGGTCAATATGGTTCCAAAAATGCAACCATTGGGCATGCTCTAACTCTCAATTTGTGTTTGGTCTTCCTCGACGATTATGCTGAAAATGTGTAGCGTCAAATGGAAATGGAGATGGTATCGCCTGTACCAATCCAAATTGCCTCATAACTCGATCGGGTAAATGAACCTCCACAACATCCCAAAAAAAATTGGAACTCTAGCACGCCATATATCTCTTCCAACGCGACAATATTCGAGAAGACTCTCAATTATGTCAAAAGAATATGGCTCCCAAATAAACTATAACAAAAAGAAGTGTTCACAATTACAATATATATATATGAAAGTTAAGAGAAAACTAATACAACATCTTACTTGATCTTCTGTCATGGAATCAAGCGCATCCCTGAAAACTCTTAACACATGTTTGGTAGTGTCGGTCCAACTAAAATGTGCAAACAATCTAGCAGTATGTGGACCCCTAGGTAAACCAACAGGGAAAATATTCATCGTGTCTCTTTGTGCTACAATCTGAGGCCTAAGGACAGTAACTCATTCCCATGCCCAAATCTAAACATAATAGATAATTATAAACTAGATAAAATTTCAAGAAATACTAAGTGTAATTATTGGGTATACTTGAAGTAGTGGTAGGAATCCAGCAATCTCATTTTGGGTACTTTGGGAGGCTTTACAAAGAAAGCGATACAAGTATGCTAGGGTTGCACTACCCCAACTGTAAGACCCTACTGCAGTGATATCTTCCAGCATATGCAAGTACATAAGCTTTAAAAGACCGCCAAATGTGTCTGCCAACATTAAACCAGCAATCATCCAAAACATATAATACCTAGCCTTCTCGTTGACCATATCCTGTGTTGCCAAGTCAGGCAACCGTGGCTGAAGTCTCAAGTGTGCATTAAGTGCAGAGACCTTGAGACTACTATATTTAAAGTCTTGAGGGTGTGGAGTAAAACCTGATAATCTTTGACAAATATTTTGCCAATCAACTACAGACCTCTGTGGCTCATACCCAACTACCGGATTACCTTTCACGGGTAAGCCATACAATATCTCCACGTCCTGCAAGGTGATCGTAGCCTCACCCGTCCTAAAATGGAATGTATGAGTCTCAGGACGTCATCTTTCAACTAGTGCAGTGATTAAACTACGATCTATAACAGGCCTATGAGATCTATAAACACCATATAATTCGGATACTTTAATCACATCTAGAACTCGTGGATGGATGGGATGTTCATTTACTAGGTCCCAAAACTTCCCATCACATTTCCTTGTGTTCAAAATCATATTATCATTTCCTATCCATATATCTCGTGACCTATGAGTGAGCTGTTCAGTTAATACACATGGATCAAGTGGTTCGGGATCCAATTGGTATGCATTATTAGCAGCCATAAAAGAAATACCTATATAGAAGTAATTATTTTTAAAATAATGAGCCAAACTAACAAAGCAAATCAAACTCAAGTATAACGTAACTTAGAAACTTTCCTCAAATGCTTCACCACGAACATTTTCAATCATATCAATTAAAATATAAGCTTTTCTATAAGAGTCGCAACTGTTGAGGAAATTGAATATCATCACTCAAATAGTTTCAAGTACATATAATTTCTTATTCTCATAAAAAGGGGGAAAACAGAAACTAAAATGTCATTTTTTAACAAAAAGTAAACAACAAATTCATCAACTATAAGATAAACTATATCAGTGTATGACAAAATTACCTCAATCACAAAAAAATTCTTCTTTTTCAAAGGTTTTAGACCTTTTTTAAAGCAAATCTGCAGACGTCCTTCAAATTTTTGAAAGTTGCACCTCCAATCTCTTGTAGTGTGTCTAATCTTCAATAGTCGAACAAAACTCTCAAATCTCTTGTATAGAACAAAAGGATTTCAAATCGAGTAAAGATTAAGAGTCAATTCTGTAAGAGCAAGATGGGTTTTTGTTTATTTTGCAACCTGAAGGTAGATTAGGAGAAAGAAGACGGGTTTTTTGGGTCTTCCGTCAATCTCCCCATTTTTTCTTCTGCAATTAGTACAACTAAATTGGGGTTTTTTATTCTAGTATAGGATTAAAAGATATATGCTTAAAACGTTATTCCCAATAACGTATGATTCCCAGTTACGTATTATTATTTAATGCCGTTAGCAGTCCGTCTTTTTCTCATTAATTTTTTTAAAAATAAAATAAAGCATAAAACGTTACTGTGGACTACGTTTATACTAGTTTCGTAAAAAAATTTAAAAACATACTATTTTGGTGAATTGATTTAAACAATGGCTTATTTTGGTCAAAAATTCCTAGAAAAGGGACATGTGTCTTATTTAAAATTTAAAGATCAAAATTATATTATATTAACAAATATAATAACCATAGTTAAGTCAACTAATTTTAGAAAAATAATCTCTAAATTTGGTAAAAATTAGAATATATTTCATACAAAATTTAATATTTATTAATAGCATTAATTTCATCTTATATTTTTATATTTAAATCTTAAATTTGTTGAAATGAAAATTGAAATGTTTATATTTAATGTGATAAATAATAATCTTCAAAAATATTTGAATTTAAAACAATGTTTTCTTTTATTTCACAAAAAAATAAATTTATAAAAGAATATTTTAATTCGAAAAACCTTTTTGTCTTTTTACTTTTTATTTTTTATTTTTGTTTCATGTCCTTTTATTGTATGGGTTTTTTTTCAACATTGATTATAAGGGTGAAATAGAAAAAATATAATTAATTTTATAAATAATTAAGTTCAATATTAGTAAGATGTGATATTAGACAAATATTTTTAGTTAGCCAATTAAGATGGGACGGGGAGTATAAGTTTCTTAATTAAATATACAACTAAGTATAGTACAACATCAGCTCCATTTATTAAAATTTTCCAAAAGACAAGACTATTACAAAATTTATATTATTGCCGACTCAGTCATGAAGACGAGCCTCATAGCAACAGTAGGTACAACACAAAAAATAACAAAACACAAAGCTGAAAGAAGTTACAAACACAACGCAGCATTGAATAAATAAATTTAAGTACAACTTATACAGTAGCGCTCAAGTCTGGTGGGTTCCAGTGATGTGCTGCTGCCCAAACTCCTGAGCCTTATCTTTCATCTCCCCAGCTTTAGTAGCCAACTTACGCCTTGCTTGCTCCAACTGATCTGCACCGGGTGGTCGCTTTCCCGTCACGTATCGATAAATCCACGACAACACACTTATCGCCGCTACGCCAAATCCGCCGGAAGCCAAAAACCCTGAGAACAACAAAAAGAGAGTAATAACAGCAGGTACAATCACCGGGCTAAAAATCACCAGCACGGGGGTCGCTATAGTGAGCGCAATCACCGTTGCAGCTAAAGTTAACCCGGACAGAAGAAGAAGAGATCCACCGGCGGTAACCGCAGTAGCTGCCTTCACCATCTGGTGAGAACGAGGCTGCTGCCCAGCTCCGTGGAGGAACTGGTGCTGAGTATGTTGGGGTTGCCCATAATAATCAGCCATAATTGATGAGATTCTTTTGAGTTATGAGCAAAATAGGTATGAATTGAATTGTGAGGATTTGGGTGAGATGGATTATATAGAAGGGTGGAAGGGGCACGTGTTTTGTCAAGTGTTATAAAAGCTAAACAGGCGGCCATTGCATGCAATGAGAATGCCTCATTTTGGGACACGTATACTTTTTGCTCTACTGTAACCGTTGCGGAATTGGACAAAAGCATTCAAAAAACACTTTAATTTGCATGTATACAGTAAAGTAATTTTCTTATGCTTTTTGGACTACTTTTTCTGTTTTTACGGATTCCTTATCGAGTTGGCATGGTACGCTGTATATTGAAATTGAAATTGAAATTTTTGATATTGCGATTTGAATATTATGATATTTAGTATACATTTTTATTACGCTATACTATCATAAATAAAAATTTTAGTGATAATATTATACTTTCTCCGTCCCATTTTATATGAGGTACTTTGATTCGGTACAAAGTTTAAGAAGAAAAAGAAGACTTTTAAAATTTGTGGTCCAAAATGAATGAATAATGATAGAAATTTGTGTGGCTGTAAATCATTTCAATAAGGGTAAAATAGACATTTTATAGTTAAATTGTTACTTTAATATAGAAATGTGTCATTCTTTTTGGGACTGACTAAAAAGGAAAGTAAGTCACATAAATTGGGACAGAGGGAGTATTATATTTAGTGATATTAATAAATATGATTATGTGAATTTTAATAACCACATAGTCTTATAAATGTCACTCCTATTTAAAAATTTAATATCTCTGAATATAATGAATTAATTCAATTATCGCTAATTATTATTATTACAATAGTAATAAATATATTAGTATAAAAAGAAATCTATTACCCGTAAATGTTTTTTTTTTTTGTATTGTAATGCTACTAGACAGCTAATCTATTCTAATGTAATGCCAATATTAATAACAAACAATTATTTTCATCACTCCAATTCGTAATTTATTATAGATAATATAAAAATAATTTTAGTGTTTCATAATTTATATTTAAATCTTTTCGCTTTGTTTGTCGGGAGAAACCTATTTACATGTTAATTCAAATGGAGATGCGTAGATCCATATGATTTATCAATATATTTACGCCAAACAGATCATATTGAAGACGGAAATCTAGTATCTAGTTTGAAGTAAATTGGTATTATGAAAATACTGATTTAAATATCCAACTAGTCGTGAAATCATAAATTTATCCTTTTTCATTGGGTGTTCTCTTTCTTTTTTTATTTTTTCTTTTTTTAGTGTAATAACTTTTTTATAAATTAGCGAGGACTTTTATTATTTTCTACGTTTCTATTTATATGTCGTTCTTACTTAAAAATAAATGCTTCTTAATATTTATCATTTCATAAAGATGATGCATAAACGATACTACTATTTTCTTATTTTTACCCTTAAGAGTTATTAGCCTTGAAAGTATGAATTTGACTAATATTGAAAAATTAAATATTAATTCATGTTTATTGATCAATTTAAATAATCAAAATAAATTAATTATGTTCATTTATTGAAATTTTGACTTCAAGAGAATATTAAATAAGGGTACAATAATAAATTTTACATATTTTTTTAAGGAACGTGAAATCTAAAATTATGACATATAAATATGAATAAGTAATTATAAGCCGCAGACAAATTTCGTACGTGTCTAAGGAGGAGTTCTCGATCGGTCACCCTTTATCTTTTGCCTATTACATTTCTTAGTTGACGTTTGATTTCGTGTTTTTTTTTGGTTAGTTTTGTATATTGGCAAGAAGGATAATGAGTCCTGCGTGTTCAAGCCTTCCACGTATGATTTAGCGGTCAAATAAAGTAAATAAACAATTATAAAATTTTAAATTTAAATTTTTAATAAAGATAATATTATTAGGTGATTTATTTTTATTTGTTTAAAAAGTGATAAGAAGCAAAATTATTTGATATATATGAAGATAAAAAAATAATGAGTACAAAATAAAATTAATTGAAATGAACACAAGCTAATTAATTCGAATACTATGCTTATAATTTTGTATTTTTGGCCAAAATACGAAACAATTCCAATAACACGATGTTTGATCTAACAGTTGAATGTGCAGCAGTGATAGAAAGCAGTGGCGGAGCTAGAATTTGTCTAAGGGGTATCAAAATATAAAGAAATAAAATTGTGAAGAATCCAATGAGTGTTGATATGTAATATATATACATAAAATAATATTTTTATTTTAACTACACAATGTAATTTTCCGACGAAGGGGTGTCGGTCGACATCCCTTAACTATATGTGGCTCGGCCACTGATGGAAAGTAACAAAGTAATAAATCCGGGTTGGTTCGGGTTTCTCAAATATCAAATCAAATTACTTGTGTCGAATTTTTAAATTTATTAACCAAACCAAACTAATAAAACTCAGGTTTTTCAACCTCGGCTTTTTTTGGATTGGTTCGGGTTTTTCAAATACCAAACAAAATCATTGTGTCGAATTTTCAAAATTTTAAATCAAACCAAAGTAATAAACCTCGAATTTTTTCGAGTTTTTGGATTTTTCTGATAAAGTATTCATACAAATATGTAATTAACTTGTACTTCAAATATTTTTTTAGTCCAACCAAAATACACCCATCTAAGGTGTTTCTTAAGAAAATAACACAAATATGATATGAGTGATGACACTAAAATATTCAATAAAAAATAATAATGAAATCGTATAAAATAAATATTACAAATTGATAAGTTGATCATAATTTAGAAGTACTAAATCATGCTAAAATAAGTCTAATAAGTATTAATTACATAATTAAACATTAAAGAAAATTAAAATTAGGTTATGTATTTTAAATGTCTAAACCAATGTAAAACTAAAGAACAATTATTCATCACTATTGTAATTCTTAATGTTGAATTAATTTATTTTGTTAGCATTAGTATTTATTTGATTTTGAATTGAGTTTTTTAAGAATTACTAATATCTATAGACTATAACTTTTACTGGACCATTCAAAATTCTAAGTCTAAAAAAAACTTGAAAAAATATGTTAAAAGATAAAAATTATGAAAATGTATAAGTAATATTTAGAAATTACATCAAAATAAATACTTTAATGTATAAAATAAATTTTAAAAATTATATATATAATGTCGAGTTGGTTTGGTCTCAGATTGACTTTTTTTAGTTAAAACCAAACCAACCCAAATATAATCGGATTTTTTTTCCAATACCAAACTAAGTCAAACCAAATCATTAGTCCGATTTTTTTCAGTTTAACTCGATTTGCGATTTGACATAATTTTCTATTCAATTTTGTACACCCCTAAAAGAGATAACAAGCAATTACAAGGAAGAAATGACCCTTCTATGATTAAAATTTAAAAATAGTAATCATTGATCATAATTAGGCTGAAAAACACTATATAAGAATACCTTTTCATGGGCAAAGTTGTTCATCTCCATGTTTGGAGTTCATGGAGACAATTTCTTACCTCCTTTCGATGGCGGGGATAAACTCTCAGCCTCTGTCTTATGGGTGTTCGAAAAACAATAATAGGCACTATAATTGAAGAAGAAAATAGCTTTGAGGAGTGTAATCACTTTTTTTAAAGAGAAATTGCCCATGTACATATTGGAGAAAATACAAACAATTTTCTTTGGATACAATATAGTCTTTTGTTTATACATGCAAATTTTTCTTAGACTACTTCTACAGAGTCTTTATATTTATAGATATTAAGAGATGACTCTTCATAAGAGTCATGTTCTTTCAAAAACAAATGACTTTTCATAAGATTCATGTTTTTTCGTGAACAAATGACTTTTCATAAAGGTCATGTTCTTTCATGAACAAATGACTTTTCAAAACAGTAATATTCTTTCACGAACATATGTGCCTGTTTAATTTAAGACCTCTATATATTACAAATTAAAATAACCAATAATGCCCCATTAGTTTGTAATATTTCTCATAATATCATGCACACCAGAGAGTATCTATAATAGATTTGAACTTTCCGTTAGTGCAAATACTTTAAAGTTCTGACGAAGCAATTGATATCTTAAAAGATTTGCATCACAACTTCATTTATCAAAATTGAAAATATCACACACACATAATATTATTGTAGCTTAGAAACTTCAGTATTTGCTTTAGCATGTTTATGACGATGTATTAATTGATTTCATGAATATTTACAAGACCAACCCTTTAGATCTTGCTTGAAGCGGCACAACTTCAATATACATACAGGTGAAATTAGCTACTATGTCTCTGTTACGATAGACATTTACTGATCTCATTAAGAATTTATTCAACCTGTAACAGTCTGCATTATAGAGTTGTCACTATGCCCTGTTATTTCAAGCATTTAACAACTCATCAACTTCTCACATAACATTGTGTAGTATACTTGAATCAAGGCTCTAATAGAGAATGTTTTTTAGCAACACAAAGTAACTTGTTATTACCCGTTGAATTTGTATTGTTAGAGTGTATACTAACTTAAAATTGGGTTCCTATCACTAATTGTGTTTAGTTTAAGAATTTTAGCCTTATTTCTTATTTATCATACTACATCTTCTTAAACTAATATTACAAGATTAATATAAATCATAAGAACGTCTTTCACATAAGGGTATCACCAATACATATGGCTAGATTTTTTTTATTGTATATTCATTTAATGGCTATTAAAGAAACGTCATTATCTCAATAACTTAGAATAGTTGCATCAATTGTGATCACAATATTTCAAAATCATATTTTTTCAGCCTTTTCATTTCTTTTCAAGCATTTATATGTTAAATATAATCTTATTCTACTATGAAATTCAGGTCTATTTTGATGCAAAACTTATGACATCTTCTTACATGTTACAAATTCAATTTATATGAATTTTATCATTATCATTAGAAGATTTACTATTCATAGACCAACACGCCAATTCATCTATGTATGAATGGTCATATCTATATAAAATATATCTTATATTCGAAACTTTTTTTTCATGAAAAGTCACAATATTAGGGTATATTTTCATCCATTAAATCCCAAAAAAATCTTATTCTTCAGTTAATTAAATTCAACACAAATTACATATTTCAATCTTTTTTCATGAATAGCTTATGAACACATGTTTTTACATTAAATTTAATATTTTTATATGGTTATTTTCGTAAGTCCAAAATAGAAAAAAATTCTGTCTTTGAAATTATGTTGCTTAAATTACATGCTTTATTCAGGATGACAGAATTTGTTATGATCAATTGCACCTTCAATCTTTTAGTTCCACATATATATGATGCTTTCAGATAAATCATTTATTATTTCAGTCTCAGATTTCAGTATTATTGAGTTATCCAGTATTATATAGTTTACCCTATAATTCAGCTTGGAGTATTATTTGGCACCGAGTAGACATAGGGATGAAGGTTCATCTGTCAGTTGGGACTGCGTCCTTTAGCATCAATTTCGAAGTCTCAGAAGTATGTATCAACGTAGGTTTTAAGGGTCACCCGTCAAACTAGGACTGACACCTTAATTCCTTTTGGAAATCAGCTTAGTGGATTCACGTTAGATATTGTCTATATCCTGGCAAAGTACATAACACTCTTCCAGCTTGGGTACATATTGGAATCCATTTAGCTCATGGAGTATGTCGGTTAATAGTATCTCCCACGGTTCAGTCACACGTATTTGATGACCTTGAATTTTAGTTTACTTAACACATTGTTGAATAGTTACATGCTTATTACTTGATTATTGCATCAACTCATTTATTTCAGTTTTATATTTTGTTCAACATCTTAGATTTATCATATTCGGCTTGTTAGATTATTCTATTTAACTCACATATTCATTACGTTCAAAGTACTGACCGCATACTCTTTAAATATATTATTTTATAATATGAGTTCAGACACCCAATATCTATCTCACGGTTAATATAATTTTCTATCATCTCAGCAGCTGAACTTGGTGTGTCCTCCTCTTTCGAGGACAAGAGCTACTGCTATTTTTTTATGTTAATAATTTAGTTTCAGACAGTTAGAGTTAGTTGGGGGCTTGTCCTAACAACTCATCTTCGTAAAGGATTTTAGACAATCAGAAAGTAGTTTCAGGTTTATGGTTTGTTCAAACAAATTTCATTTTGACTATTCAATTGTTTTGAATTTATCTTAATTTAATTTTCTCTACAATTATATTCAATTATTATTTCAATGTCAAGGCAGACCATGGATTAACTTGGGACCGTGTTATGACTATAGATAGTCTCGAATCATAACACTTGAGTAGTCGAGACCCAATTTGTTTGATTATGATAATTATTTCATGTTTCTCTTGTTATTTAGCATTTACATTATTATTGTAACATATAATTAACTGTCACGCCCCGAGCCTACACCCTGGGCGGAACCGGCACCCGGAGACCATCGTTGGCCCTAAGCGAACCCTTGGCCTGGCTTTCTTAACTCAGCGGAAACCTAACTCAACAGAATAACTCAATACCATACAAGGTTATAAAATAACTTAACTGATGCATAACATGCCAAAAGGCAACTCGTATCTCAAAATATCTCAAAATAGAATATTTACATATATATA
>NW_006239184.1:775388-790750 GCF_000226075.1 Solanum tuberosum | reverse complement strand
TTTAAAAACAAACTTCTTTCTTTGGTTTGAGATAATTACTCAAAACTTAGTTAAAAGCTCTCTTGGAATCGACGTTCCCTTTTCTTGCTCAAATGTGAAAACATTCATAAACTCTCTGGGAATACTTAGTTCCCTAATAACTCTTGAGAAATGAACTCAACTTCATACTCTTGGCTTAACTTGAAACTCGATACTCTTTACTCTACTTGAAACTTGAGCCTTAAAATTGAAGTTAAAACGTTCAATAAAGACTCTTGAAAAGCTTTAAAGACTCACTTGGACTTACTTCTTAACTTTGCTTTGACTTGATACTAACTCACCTTGAATTGGATTATGGATTCAAGGTATATGATCATACGTTTATAGCTGAGTACTTGACGTTTAAACGTACCTTGGAGTGTTGGAAACAACTAGGAAACATAGGTACAATACCAAGGAACATGCATGAGAAAGTGTGAAAAGAATGGGGAAACTTGGCGTCCTTGGCGCTCTGCAAGGCGCGGAGCGCCAGCCCTCGAAGCTCAGAAGGGGCCTGCTGGCGCTCTGCTAGGCGCGCCTCCCCAAAGGCTGGACTTCAGAGTCCCTTTTGGGGGGCGCTGGCAAACGCGACGCGCCAGCCCCTTTCCCAGAAAATCCAACGTTTCTCCCTCTTTTTCCTACTCTAAACCACCCTAACTTCAAAGGTATCAACCCCAAACAATAAGGATCATAAAATCCCTCAACATACAAGAGATTCAACTCAAAAACACAACCAAATCATGCCCTAAATCAACAAGGACTTCAACAACACAATCAACAACATCAACAACACAACCAACAACTTCAACAACACAACCAATCTTTTCTTGAAAATAAAATGAGTTTGACGTGTGGGGAAACGGATCAACCCAACACTATGAACTCACATACCTAGTAGGGATCACCCCGACGATATCCACGATGATCTCCTTGCTTGCTCTTCTCTTTCTCCTCTTCTTTCTCTCTTCTCTCCCAAGCCCTAGTTCTCACTCTTTAAAATGGGACAACTGATCTAAAAATCAGTCTAACACAACAATATAACCAAAGGAATTAGTTAGGGAAAAGACCAAAATGCCCTTAAAATTTCCGGACGGATTTCCTTGCCAACTGCCCAACTTCCAAAGGGCATAACTCACTCATACGCACTCGAAATTGAGCAAACTCGGTGGCGTTGGAAAGATCGTTCCACGAACTTTGAAACCATAACTGGAACTACAACTAACTCACCCTGAGAGAGAAGTTATGACTGCTCAAAGCTGGCCAAAACTCACCTTTTTCCCATACTTGGCCAAATTTCCAGATTTTCAAAATTCTTTTCAAAAATGAAATTTTCCAATTTTTAAGCCTCTTCGTAGTCATTTCACATTGCCGGATGTTACATTAACAAGCTTGCAGGCTGGAGAAATAAGAGGAAATAAAATCTCATATAATAGAGTTAATTTCTTGGAATGTTAGACCTAATATCAATCCGAAAAATTCAAGCTTCATCGCACAAGCATATAATTATACACTATTTATTTGAGGATACAATAAATTACAAGCAAGATTATATTTGACTTTGGTGAATCATTTTTATACCCACTCCTTTTTTCAAAATTTCTGTATGAGATAAATAGTATCACCTTTTTTATTCCTACCAAATTCTACTATGAGCACAACATGATTTCCTATCGCTTTTCCTATGTTAATATTTATTTTTCTTCTTCCATTTCTTCATCAGTTGATCCTATGTAAATTTCCTAAATTTTAAATAAGATCCTAATTGACGGAAAAGGATAAATGTAAAATGTCCATTTATGCTTGAATAAACTAAAATAAACAAGAACATAACAAGCAACAAGTTATTTTCTAATACATCATTCTATGCTCCTCTTGTAGAAATCTTTGTGTCCATCTATTTTGATAATCATCGACATCAAAAAATGATTCTCTTGGTACAAAATTTTCAAATCAACAAAGTAATAAAAAAAGAAAATCATTAAACAGAAAGTAAGATTATTCTAAATTTCTGAAATTCTTCCCTGAATTCCTAGCAAACTTCCTACCATCTTTTTACACTATTGTATGTGTGATTTTGTTTCTGAAATCTGTAAAATTATTGCTAAAATTAGTAGAAAAAACTGCCACGAGCATTAAAAAAAGAAGGAAAAATACCATAAAGATGATTTTTTTTTAGATTCAACAATCCTAACAATTACATTTATCACATCAGCACATAGACATTTGCAATCACATTTTTTCATTTTGTAGTGATACTTATTTTCTTTCACAATTTTGTGTTCTTTGACAAATATGTATGTTATTTGAATGTAAGATAGAAATCATTTCTTTTTTTTCTAACTTTGACTTATTAATAGCAAGTCTTGATTAGGGATGAAACATAAAATTCAGTAACTATTGTTTCAATAGTGATATAACTTTCGTTTGTCGTTTAAAAGCATAAAAGACGTTTATTGCAACGATAGCATCTTATGCTCGACAATATTTTTTAATTATGTAATACAAGGTTTATAATATTAATAGATATCAATAATATGCAATGCTACGTTTGATTTTTATTACATTATTTGTATCTCCACTTCTTTCCCCAATTATTCTACATAAGATAAAATTGAGTTTCTACTGATTTTTCTTTCTTAATATTTTTTTCTCTTCTTCAATGTTTTTAGCAGTTGATCTCATGTTATAGGTTGTTTTCATCCAATAATCTTTATTTTAGACCAACTCAGTTTAACTTGTCTAGTTACTATCTTCGTAGTCTACTCAATCGATTGATATAATAGAATTTTGTCGCAATTTATCTTCTTCTGTTTTTTTTTACAATACGTCTTCATCAAATTTATTTGGTTTCGATAGTTGTTTTTTATTTTTCTTACATAATTGTCCTATTATATTTGAGTAGTGATCTGATTCGTCTGAAAAGTCATGTTGTCATTTATTTTCTTTTGTTATCTTGAAATTAAGATAAATAATTAAAAAAATAATCAGATAAGGAATAAAATTTGCATTAAATATCAGTTCTAACAAGTTGCACATCTGAACAACGATGAAAATTTCAAAAATTCAAATTCTACACCACAAAAAAGATATCTGAAATTAGTAATTCTATAAGGGGTCGTTTGGTTTGAATACAAGATATGCTAGGATAAGTAATGTTGGGATTAGTTATTCTGACATTATTTCTTATTTGATTGTTTGGTTTGTTGTACTAAAAATAATAATCATTACATACTTCCTAAAAATAAGTGATTTGATTACAAAAATACCCTCTTATTTAGCTTTTTGTAAAAAATAATTGGTAGAATTTTAGTTAAAACCAAATTTAACTACTCAATCCATCCAACATAGAAAATCCACCAGTAACCCATTTTAAAACTAAATCTAACCTATCCACATAGTCCTTCCATTTTTTTCTTCCTTGACCCTCTTCAGTCTTTTTACATATGAGAAATCAAGATTGCTTGAAAATAGAACATGAAGGCAATTGCACCTTTTGAATATATGAAAGCAGTATTTTTCTCATAGAAGTAGAAAGACATCTCAAAAAATGAACAAAAATTACACTGGGGACTATCAAAGGAATTCACATCAGAATTTGTTAGGAAGCAGAAAGGATCTTATTATCCTGCAACAGAAACATGCCATAATTAGAGATCATATATTTAGCTATACATTTATCGATCGATTCCTTCAATCTTGTCTTCGACTTCTGAGTATAAGCGCTTGAGTTTCTCAATGTTTGAAGCGACTTCCTGAAAGAATTTGGATTCGTGTTCATTAGCCTGTTCAACATCTCTTCATCTTTGATGAATGTTGTGTTGGCTTCTTCATACACCCAATTGTTAACTTGGCCTAAAGCTGCACTCCACCCCACTGTGTTGGTCAATTGTTTCTCAATCTCACAAACACCCTCGTAGCCAGTGGACAACATGCCTTCATACCACTTGGGGTTCAACAACTTTGTCCACTGGCTACGAGGCATTAGACATGAAATAAAACAATCTCTATCAACTTAACGAGTTAACATTTTTCAAGTTATCCATCAAGTGATAACACCCATCTGAGCATTAGCAGTAGTGGCATCAGCCATGTATGCACTAGGCTTAATTCCATCCTTCCTGAGGTTCTGAACGAAGTTGGTTGGGTCTGAATCGAAGTAGTGACTAATATCTGTGAGTAAAATTTTTGATGAGTCGAGGTTCTGGAACATGGCATCAGTTGTGCTTAGATCCATCTAAAAAACTTTCCTCTTCTTCATCATGCCAGCACCAGGAGCATCAATGTCAAATGCACGTACAGAAATATGTCAAGAAAACCAATTTTGGCACATATTATAAATGACACAAATAAAAAAAAATGGAATCTTGATAAGTGCCTACATACATAAATGTATTAAAATAATATTTTCTACACATTATGAAAGACAATGGATCATATTAAAAGACAATTTCATTAGTTTGACTTCCAGACAGTAGAAGTAATTATAATAGGAATTTGTGTTAATTCATAATCAAATGAGATTATATGAAAGTTACATTCTTAAAATTTGATGAGTCAAAGTACTTGTAGTAAGAAGGTGACTCCCTTGCAAAATCTGCCTTATGATGATCCAAAAGCTCGTCGAATCGGACCTAAAATAGAATAACATAAATAAATGATAACTCTTAACGGGTTAACGATTAAATCAATAAAGAAAATACGTAAATCTTCTAACCCAAGAAGATTTGCGCAACAATGAGATGACTACCTTAGTTAAGCTATGAGCAACATCATTAAGATATCCACAACAACAATCATGACAACACCTATAGTCAAAGTGCATTAGTAATGTCAATTTTGTATACAAGCGTTGAGCCACTGGACTATAGCAGTGTTTGAAAACATGAAGTTGTGACATTTTCTAGCATTAAACAGAGGCACAATCAGGATATACTTCTGTTTGGAGAATCCTCTAATTGTGCAAGATCTCTAAACAACTATGTTTAATCAGTAGAAACACTCTAAAAAATCTTCAACTCGTGAAGTAAGAGAACTACTACAGGTAGCCCGACTAAATTGGATTTGTGCTCGAAAAGTTTTACTTTTGAAAATAAAGTGTTTCTGATAAAAAACGATTCCATAACAAAGCTTGTATAAATTCAGTTATGAGGGAAGACATGATAAGTTCAAAAAGCTAGGCTTAGGGATATAAGTTACATATCTACCCCGAATGGGTATGTGCATCACAATCTCTTCACAGACTCGTACAACATTGAAATTTCCTCTTCAGAACCTCAAGGAGTACTTTTTTCACCAATTACAGTAAGCCCTGCATCAAAGCAATAGAAAAAACTAGTTCATTTATCAAAACTGAAACAAAAGCCCTGCATCAAAGCAACAGAAAAAACTAACTCATGTGGCAAAGGAACAATAGGCCTAGACTAACAGAAACTTGTATCTTCATAATCGAGAAACTTGACCAAAATTGCAGCAATCCCTACAACAAACCAACCAAAACTACAACTAAAACAACAGCTAAAGCGAGAGTAAAATTTCAAAAATTATTCACCAAAATATTTGTTAAAACTGAAACAAAATCCCTGCATCAAAGCAACATAAAAAACTAGCTCATCTGGTAAAGAAACAATAGGCCTAGACTAATAGAAACTTGTATCTTCGTACTAACGAAGAAACTTGACCAAAATTGCAACAATCCCTACAGCAAACCAATCAAAACTACAACTAAAACAACAGCTAAAGCGAAAGTAAAATTCAAAACTAAAACAAAAGCTCTGCATCAAAGCAACAGAAAAAACTAGCTCATTTGGCAAATGACCAATAGGCCTAGACTAACATAAACTTGTATTTTCATGCTAATCGAGAAACTTAACCAAAATTGCAGCATACAACAAACCAACCAAGAGTACAACTAAAACAACAGCTAAAACGGGAGTAAAATTTCAGTAAATATTCACCAAAACACCTGTCAAAACTGAAACAAAAGCTCTGCATCAAAGCAACAAAAAAAATAAGACCAAAAACTGGTCTACCATAGTAGAAAAAATGAGACCAAAACTGTAGGGAAGCAACATAAGCAGCTGCACAAAAATTGATAACTAGTAACAAACTTACAATAAACTTAACTTTTACATGAGAGTTAATCTATTTGATAGATTTTACATATACAAAAGATTCTAGCATCCCCGTGACCTACATTAGTCATACACAAAAGAGTGTGAACATAACTAGAGGATCAAAAAATGGCACTGCAATTAAAGTTTGAAACTGTTAGTTAAGCAAAAACTATCACACTAGTGCCACCACTTATATACACAAGCTTAGCATACGTTAAAGTTTATCATTGATGACCATGAACATCATAGTCTGGCGCTCAAGCTCACCCATACGTAAAACGATTTCCATATTTTTGACATCTCCACAGATAACCTTTTTAGCTTTGATACGTTGCTCTATGGTGTACAAATCAAATGTAGAAAATTCAATGATGGAATAAATTTGACCACGCATATCATAGTGGTCACGATTTCCAATCTTGTCGATCAAGGAACCAATTCTTTTATCTGGGCTTTCATTAAAGTTTTTATAACTTCCGCCATACTCTTGAGAAATGTTTCATTAACATCTTCCACAACCCTTTTTCTTTTCTTACCTTTTTCTTTTTCATTGGCACTAGAAGAAGATTTTTTAGAGTGGTAGTAATCTTAGTTTTGTATTCAACCTATTGAAATTTAGATCTAAAAAGAGTAACGGAATTCAACTTACTTGATGTCAAAACGAAGAATTATCAACAATACTATAAAAACTACATGAGGCTGAATCCACATCGAATCTATGAGAAGAAAGTTGAGCAAAAAGATTGAAGTAATTATCAGGATAGATTGAGATAAACTGAGACGATGTCGAAATAAAAGTTTTTTGACACAACATCAAGGTGTTTTAAGTTTTGAGAATAGTTACATCTAACTGAACCGAACTTCAAATCCAATATGGTAGAGGAAGATGATCAAAAGAGCTTGGACAAGAGAATTCACTTCAACAGTAGTGTTCTTCAACTTTTCACTTTCTGTTTTTTTTCTTCTTGTTTTTGTCTTTATAAATCTCTGTGTAGATATTTTTAGTTTGTTTTTTTATTTTTTTGGTGGATTATGCACTTTGAGAAAACTCACATGTCTTATACATTTTTATTCAATTTTTAATATATTTTAACCTATGTGATCTTTAATTAAAAAAAAAGATATGAAAAATGATATTTAATTTTTATTTAATATTTTAAATATTTGTTCGTTCTAAAGGTTGATACGATTGTACTTGAGTTGCAAGATATATTGATAAAATTATTAAAAGTAAATTTTAATATCGTGAACTGAATGTAGGAAGTAACTTTGATAAAATATAACAAGTATATATACATATAGTTAATCACTTGAAAATTTGATACAAATATATATAACTTTTTCTATATGCTTTAAAAGACTATTGTAGACCAGAATTAAATATGCAATAGGTTGCAATCCTTTATCTCCTCCATCTTCATCTTTTTTAGGTCAACTTGTCGAATGAGTCAATATTAATAGTTCTTTGCATTAAAAAATGATTTGCTTAGGAGAGTATATACAACAAATTAATTAATTAGAAAAAAAATTGACAATTAAACACAAACTAAAATTGTAAAGAATTATAATACTAAATAATTTATCGATGCTGCAATCACTTTTTTTACATTTTGTAGAAAATTTACCGTATTAAACCTTGAATCTAACACATAAAAAGCAATAGATAAATTTTCGCAAGTATTCACATACAACAATTAATAATTAAACTCAATACCTATATTTTGTCGCAATTGTAACACAAAAGACAACAAATTTGAAAATGAGAAAACTATAAGAGAAAAAAAAATCTTGAAAATGGAAGAACTTTAACAAAAACTACAAAGATAAAAACTTCAAAAGGGAAGACTTTTACAAGAAAAAATAAGATAAAAAGTTGAAGAAAAACAAACAGAGAAAGAGAAAGGAGAATACGTTGTTACTTGAGAGATAAATTACGACAATGGTGAAAAAGACATTTTGTTTGCTTATTACAAAACATATATTATTTTTTGTTTTGTCATTTTTTTTTCTTGTCTCGGCTTCCTTTATTTTCATGTAAGTTGTCTAAATTTTAAACAAGAAAGTTGATTCTATTACAAAAATATAGATATAAATATTTTCGGTATACTTTAGAAGACTGTTGTAAGCAAGAATATATAAGGTTACAATTGAATATGATCTTTTATCTCCTTTATTTTCATCTTTTTGAGTTCTGGCATGACGAATGAATCAATATAAACAGTTCTGTACATCAAAAAATAATTTTCTTAGGAGAAAAATTCTATCAACAAATTAATTAGGAAAAATAAAACAAAGTGAAAATGTAAAGAATTACATACTAAACAATTTACCGCATTAGATAGTGAGAGATTGCAATTACATCTTTGCAATTCGTAGAAAAGTTTACTGCATTAGACCTTGAATCAAACAAATAAAAAGACAATAAATAAATCTTCACAAGTACTCATATACAATATATAACATTTAAATTCAATACAGTATTTTTTTGCAGTTGTAACACAAACTACAACAAACTTGAGAATAAGAAAACTTTAAGAGAAAAAAAAAGATAATCTTGAAAAGGAAGAACTTTAACATATGTTACAAAGAAAAAAACTTGGAAATGGTGAATTTTTACAAGAAAAATAAACAAAGACAAAAACTTGAAGAAAAAAAAGAGAGAGAGAGAGGAATATAGTGTTACAGATGCATTTTTAATAACAATTGGCTAGTTTATTTCCCTAACGTCTCTATTATTCATCTTCCCAAAACTCATTCGGATCATAACCCCTTCCTAGTCAAATTATCCTCTCATAATCACCCCCTTAGGCATCAATCCTTTAGACTAGAAAAGTACTGGTTAGACCACCCCAATTTTAAGGATATTATTCAATCTAGTTGACAGAATAGGAACCTAAGTGAAGCGATTAATCATTTCAAAGATAAGGTTACCTCTTGGAGTAATATCACTTTTGGTGACTTCCCCCGCAAAAAGAAAAGGATTTTAGCTAGACTCGGTGGCATTCAAAAATCTCATGCTTACCCTTATAGTGTTTTCCTTCAGGAACTAGAGAAAGACCTTCTTAATGAGTATACTTACATCCTTAGAATCGAGGAAGATCACTAGAAAATGCGTTCTAGAATCAATTGGCTCACAAATGGGGATGCCAATACGAAATTTTTCCAACTCTCTGTCATTAATAGACGTAGATGGAATAAGATCTCTTTCTTTAAAGACGAGCAGGGAAATTGGATTGATGATCACAATCAAATTCTCAGCCATACTTCTAGCTACTTTCAACAAATTTATCAATCTGATCACTTGAGTTCTAACTGGAAAGATATTTGCTACTCTCCAAAGAGTTTCCATAATCTGGATCTTACCACGCTTGACAGACCTCTTTATAATCTTGAAGTCACTCAAGCCATCTTTTCCTTCAAACCCCCCCGACGAGATTCATCCCTTCCTTTATCAAAAATATTGGCACATAGTTGGCAATTCTGTTCTCAAATACTGCCAATCTATATTCGAAAATCAGACCATTCCGACTCCCCTAAATGATACTTTGCTTTGCTTAATCCCTAAAATAAAAAATGCTAACTAGCTAAATCAACGCTAGATGCTATTCCTGTCCATATCATGCAATATTTTATCCCTCCAAAGCGTATATGTAAGGACATAGATAAGATTCAATGGGACTGCCTCTGGGGCTCTACTACCCAAAAAAAGAAATTACACTACATTAATTGGGATTTAGTCACGAAACCTAAACGCAACAGAGGACTGGGCATCTCGAAATCCTTGGATAAAAACCTCTCCAGTATAGCTAGCCTATCCTGGAGACTCCTCACCAATTATAATTCCTTGTGGGCTTGCACTCTGATTAACAAATATGGTTCTAGGACCTCTCAGACTAGTACATCCTTCATTTGGCATAACATTTTGGTTGGAAGTAAGTTGTGCTCTAAAGGTGTAGCTTGGTCCCCAGGCCCAGGGAAAATCATTGATTTCTAAAAACATAGTTGGATTCATGATACTCCCACAATTCGAACTTTAGTTCAAAGACCCTTAAACTATAAAGAGAATGTCGTCAAACTTTCTAATATCTGGAATAATGGCATTTGGAACTGGGATAGCCTCTCTTTAGCGATTCCTGATGAAATTAAGAATAGAGCCAACACTATCTCCCTGCGCGAAAATGCGTGTGACACTCCCTACTGGGCCCTCAACTCCAATGGTATTTTTACTACTAAATCTATTCGGAAGTTGCTCGCGTCAAATAACGAAACTAACTACTCTTTCCAATGGATTTGGTCATTAAATACCCTCCATAAAATCAAGCACTTCTTATGGTTATGTTCCCACAACAGACTCCCTACTAATTCATGTCTGCACCATTTAGGAATCATTACGGATCCATCCTGCCCAATCTGCCATAACGCAGTAGAATCCATCACTCATACCTTATTTGAATGTCATTTGGTCAAGAAATTATGGTTAGACATGAGTTTAAATATGTATCACATCGCCAACACCCATTCCCACTGGCTTCAAAACCTTCATGATTAGACATTCCCTTTTATAAAAATAATATTACTTGGAAGGATTTCTACCCGCTTGCTTTATGGTATATTTGGGTACAAAGAAATCATACAGTTTTTAGAAATAACAATCCCATGACGATTCCATCCGCGTTTTTCCAGCTGATCATGATGCGCGTATCTGAATTCAAACACTTGAGCACTGCTTCAACTCATGACTCCTCTAAAAAAGATATTCACATCCATTGGCTCCCTCCTCCGGTTAATTAATATTAATGGTGCCTTCATTAAAAAGGATCAAACAGGAGGACTTGGCGGCGTTATTCGTGATTCAAATGGCAGCTGGGCTTTTGGCTTCTGTAAGAAGATAAATGCCTTTAGTCACACTCTAGTGGAACTCCAGGCCTTCGAACTTGGGTTACAGTTGGCCCTTGATAGAGGAATGATACCTTTAGAAATCGAAACTGACGTCACTGAGGTAATTGAATTTCTGCACCATTTTCACCGCATTTATCTATCTATGTTGGATTTGTCCAGGTCACTATTGAGGAGGTTGGGGAATCCAGTGGTCCGTCATAATTTTCGCCAAGCCAATAAATTAGCAGACTTTTTGGCAAAAGAGGGTTGCAATATAAGCGTTATTAGTCATCTTGCTGTTTTGGTAGCTCCTCCGAAAAAAGCTAATATCATTTTGCGTGCTAATAAGGACGGAGTAGCATCTACTAGATCTATATCATTATCTACTTGTACTAAACTAGCAACCCTGGGTAACCTTAGTGTGATGGAGTATACCAATTATATTAATAGAGATGTTACTACTACTAATGCTTCTCACAGCAGTGCTACTAGAGACGTTAATAGTATTATTTCAATTCCTCTTGTAATATCTTAAGTTTATCTAATAATATTATCCCTGGTTACCAAAAAAATAGGGGAGAAAATTTATGAAAATGGGGAAAGAACTGATTCTTTGCTTACTACATAACACATATAATTTCTTTTATCTTTTGAATACGTCCTAGCATGAGCAAAACATAATTTGTTGTCTTTTCGCATATCTCAATCTTCTCTTCTTTTTTTCTTCCGTAGATCCCATGTTAGTTCCCTAAATTTTAAATAATTTTTTTTTATAGTTAAAAATACAACTTGTAATAGATTACAATCGAATACAATATTCTATCTTTTTAGTCTTCATTTTTTTAAGGTCTAACATCTCGAGTGAATCAACATAAACAGTTCTCTGTATCAAAAATTGATTTGCTTAGGAAAAAAAATATCAACCAATAAATTAACTAAAAAAAAACAATTAAACACAAATGAAAAATGTAATCAATTACAATACTAAATAATTTATCGCATCAAATGGTGCAATCATTTGTTAGCATTTACTAGGGACATTTAGATTATTCAACTATCTTGTATTTCATAGCATATTTTTTTAATACTAAACGCAAAACATATCTTTTTTCCTATAATTTTCTCAAGTTCATAATTCCTATAATGAACAAGGAGACAATTTAATAGTTGTTGTTTTGATAGTGAAATGAATATGTTTAATGAAATGAATAAGAATGAGGAAATGTTGCATTGAATATTCGTTTTAAAGCTTAAAAATGATATTTTCATCTTTATTTAATAAATTAAATAGTTGTTTGTGCTAAACTCCAATTCGACCCACTTGAGCTACATGAGAAATGTTGATAAAATAATCAAATTTGAACTTAAATATCTTGAACTGAATGCAGAAAAATAAAACTATGAAATTCCACAATACTAACAACTATACTTACTACATCCAATGATTTAACATTTGTTTGTCGTCTAATAGAACTAATGACAGCTAGTGCATCAATAGTGGCACACACTTAGCAACAATTTTTAATTACATAATAGAGAATATAATAAGAATAAGAAATATCAATAAGAGGTAATGCTATGCTAGATTTTTGTAAATTCTATGTATTCCGCATTTCCTTTTCCATACTATTATGCATGATATAAAATTAACTTATTATTGATTTTCTATTTATCAAACTTCTTTTTTTCCCCTCAATTTTTTAATAGTCGATTTCATGTGATAGATTGTTTTCATTTAATCTTTAACTTAGACTGATTCTACTTAAACTGTCTTATAGCTAATATCGACTCAAGATACTCAATTGATTGATATAATAAAGTTTTGTTACATTTTACTTTCTATCATGTTTTATTTTTGCAATAGAGCACATATGTTTGGTTGTGATAATTGGTTTTCATTTTTCTTACATAATCATCGTATTATATTTGAGTCGTCAACGGATCCGCTTGAGAAATCGTATTGTTCTTTATTTTTTTATTTGTTTTTTGAAACTAAGATAAGAACAATAAAAAAAAAATTAGATAGAAAATAAAATTGTGTAAATTTCATATATGACATATATTATATTAATATTTTCGAGTTATAGCAGTAGATTTAGACTTACAAGTTATAACATTAAAAAATGTTTTTAATAATTGAAAAAAGTTGTTTAAAAAAAATAAAAGAAGAATTAAAAAAAAACGGAATTGATGGTAAAAAGGTAAAAAAATTGAAATTGTGTGTTAATTTAATTTGAATTTAGTGTAGATAATTAATAATTGGCACGAAATAAAGGATCCAATCTAATTAAGATTATTTAGTATCCTTAATTCACTCAAATTAGTTAAAATCAAATAAAAATCAGATTTTATCTCCTTTTTTTTTCAACGTTTCTCTCTCTTCATTGTTTCTTCATTGTTCTTCCAGAAAAAATTCCTAGGATCGAGTAATTGAAGTTTTTTTTTATATTTGAAAAAAATTGATTTTGTTGTGATGGACAACAACGTATCAATATAAAATAAACATGGTGGAAGATGAACTTTGGAAGTTTGACGAATTATATGACAAGTGTTTTAAGTTGGTATTAAATTTGTAATTTTAGTGTTTATATTAGTTTTGTCATTTCTGTATGAAGTTGTTTGATAGTAATGAAGTATTTGGTACGAGCGAAATGTATATATTTAGAATGAATGATGATTGTTATATGAAATGTGTATTAAGTGAGTTTGAAATGTGTATTAAGTGAGTTTGAATCCCTTAAACTCATCAAAACACAATATTTTAAACCCCTCTGACCATTGACCGAGCTTATGTGGCATTAATATTGGTGAGTTGGAAATATGCGTGATTACACGCGCTTAAAAGCGAGTTAAAACAATATTTTACTTTTAAAAAAATCAATTTAACAAAATTTTAAAAAAAAAATCATCTTCTTCAACCCTCCTTCACCTACACCCATCCTTTCTTCTTCTCCACCAGCCCTCTCTCCTCTACCCCTCACCACAGCCCTCACCTTTCTTCTTTCTCCAGTCCATTCTTCTTTCTCCACCCCCACATTCACTCTTCTCCACCTCTTCTTCTTCATTTTTTTTTAATACAAATCAGTAGCCTCAACTTCTTCTAAAATTTTCGTTTTTTAGGTTTGAAAAATATTAGTATCATTCTTTTATTAGATGGTTTCAACGAGGAGATGCAGATAATGTGAAGGATGATTGTGACTATTGAAAATTTTAAAACTCCATTGATAAGTTTGAAAAAGCTTAAAAAATAATAAATGGGTCTTGTGAATTTGTAAAATTACTTAAATTTTTTTATTGGGGTTCATTGAGTTTGTGTTGGTGAACTTGTAGTTGAATTTACAAGTTAAATCAAGAAGAATTTGATCTGATGGGTATGAATCTAGTGCTCAATTTGTGACCAAATATGAAGAAGATGACTATTTGAAAAGTTAAAGAAATTAAAAAATTGATTTATTTGATTTTTAAAAAAATTTAGCACTTAATTTCGCATGTGGCACTAAAAATAATGTGGAATTTCACGTGTAATCGCGTCCATTACACGCACTCTGACCGGAGGAGAAAAGGGTTTAAAATGTTGTTTTCTGATGGGTTTAAGGGTCTAGTTGGCAAAGTGATGAGTATGAGGATTCAACTGACAAAATGAGCCAAGTACAAGGGTCTTTCAAGTCATTCCGCCAAAAAATAAAGACAAGTGGGTATAATTTTGTTGTTATTATAATGATTTTTATATATGAAACTATCCCTTGCGAGAGTCCAAAGAGAACGGTAGGAAGACCGCAACTTGAACGCTGGAAGGGGTTTGCTGAGTGAAATTCAAAAGGTCTAAAGTTACCTGCAGTAGATGTCGTCAAGTTGGCCACAACAGGAAGACATGTTCAAATTATCCTGTGCAAAACTAATGACTGTTTATTTTGTTAGTTATATTAATGTTTTGTTTTGATATGAAACATAATTGGTTTGAAGTGCATTATAGCTTAGTGTTTAATATACTGTTCATTCTTTATACACTGTTCATTCAGTAATCATACATAATGCATACTGTTACAAATTAAATTTATTCTAGTTTAAAGATATTGTATATATTAGTGATAATTATAAGAAGGTAATTATGGAGTTCATTTGGTATCCCGAGTATTTAATGTAAGTTATCATGAATATTAATTTGGTTTTCAATTGGTGTCATATTATAAATAAAATTATAACAAACTGCATGCCAATTGTATTCATGTTTCATTCCAACTCTAGCTTAAGTTATGGTCATACACATATTAATCAAATTTAATTCAGTTTTCATTCAAACAACATGTGTAGAATAGAAAATAATCAAATGTGAAAACACAATTCATAACATTT
>NW_006239184.1:773474-774397 GCF_000226075.1 Solanum tuberosum | reverse complement strand
AGGATAATTGGTGGTATCCGGAACATGTTCTTTTGCTATACGAGGTCCACCAAATTAGCCAGCAACCGTACCAATAGTGATCACGCCATCCTCATTCTTTGTTTTTCCATAATGCCACAGGATTGTGGCATACCTTTCACGATGGTACTTTGCATCGATTTCTACAGCCCCCATGTCAAAAACACCATTGCTGATAATTCATATGTTTATACACAATTAAGATACAATAACATTAATGTTAATACATAATTCATACCATTTTATAGTCAAATTGATAAACATTTTTTTCATAATTCATACAAAATACATCACCCAAATTTTATAGTCAAATCCATAAACATTTTTTTCAGATTTGGAACAAATTTCACACAAACAACTGTTTTGAAAACAATAATAAGAATAATGTGATATAAAAAAATAACTATTTTGAGTAATGTGAAAATAAATTAAATAAAGTACTTACCCTTACAACTTTTTTGGGGCTTTTGTATTTTGGTAATTCCTATTCCTTCTTCTTTGTTTTTCTTCTTGTAGATGGTTTTGATGTTTGAGCAACTTCAACATTTGTTGATTTTTTCCTTTTTTTCTTTTTTGTTTGACTAACAAAATTCAAATCGGAATCAGAATCAGAATCAGAATCAGGAGGGGTTTCAACAAGTGTTTTCCCCTTCCTCTTCTTCCCCTTTTGATTTGCCGGAATCACACTTTCCTTTGCTTCATTATTTTTATCTTTTTTATTCTTCGATCGAGAGGAACCACAGGTCGCCGAAATTTCAATAGTTTTAGGTGGCAGTGTTTGGGATAATATATTGAACGATGGAACATGAACATCATCAATTGAAGTTCCATCAAATCTGGGACTCTTTCGAGGATTTTCAATGGATTTCTTAAACATGATGATGAATAATTGTGGGGGAGGGGGT
>NW_006239184.1:750907-772611 GCF_000226075.1 Solanum tuberosum | reverse complement strand
ATGATATACACTTTGGACTATCTAAACTATTCAGATTCATATCTCAAATAGGCGTATTTAAAATTTCGAGAGGTTGAGTTCATTGTTACGAAAAGGTGGATCTAATACATAAATTGGATAGATTCACCTTTAGGTTTGGACACATTAATTATTAAAAGTATAATAATTTTTATTTATTTATAGTAATTAATCATTTAAAAAATATATTTAAAAAATATGCTATTTTCTCAACTCTTCTGTGATACCTAAGTGTAAACAAGTAAAATTGACAAAAATGGTACTCCCTCCAATCCAAATTAAAGGCGACGTTTTGGCGTTTATGAGCAAATGATACAAATTTTGGATTATCTAAACTATTTAGATTCATATCTCAAATAGGTGTATTCAAAATTTCGAGAGATTGAGTTCATTGTTATGAAAATGTCAATCTAATACATAAATTGGATAGATACACCTTTAGGCTTAGACACATAATTATAAAAATATAATAATTTTTATTTATTTATAGTAATTAATTATTTAAAATATTAAGTTATTCACAAAATATCTGATATAGACATATAATCTGTTGATATATATATATATGTTTAATTAATCAAACAGATTCAACATATGCTACAACATAATCACCATCTATTGCAAGCCTTACTAGATAGTTGTCATATATCTTTTAAATATAACAAATAATTAATAAAGTTATAAAAAAGGACTGTTGCAATAGATATATAATATGTGAATAACCTATAACAAAATGTTATTTATTTTGCTATACGATAAATATATTATTATTAATTTTTTTTGATACATATTATGATATAATTATAATAAATAGATAATTTAGAGTAAAACGTATATAATATGAATAGAAAAAAGCCATTGGTCCATTGGAAGCAATGTTTCAAAAAACTATGTTGGGACTCGCCTCGGGGCTCGCCCTAGGGCGGGACTCTAGCAAAATGCCCCGAGACTCAAGTGTGGGGCTTAGTTCTGTAAGACTTACGCCCTAAGCGCCCGACTGTACGTCCTAAGCACGCCCAACGCTCAAGGCTCGCCTAACAGATCTTACATAAATTATGTGTTAAAATCTTTAGTTAACATATTGTTGACCCTCATAATTCTTTGAATAATTGAATGATACATAATAATTTTTAATCTATAGAGATAAATAAGATTGAGAATAACTCAAATAACAAGTTTTAGTATCACATCTTTTCTATTTGGTAACACTGTGAAATTAATTATATATTACGTAACGTTTCTTTTATAAATACGTCATGAAATTTTAGTTTTTCACTTATCATTGGTCTTCATGGTTTTGTCATATGTCTAAAAATTATTATATTTTATTTAGCTATTTGAAAGTAATTTTATTTTTATTCATGATGGAGTGGTGTTTTTATTATAATACTAGTAAGACTATTAGGGGTCATTTGGTAGAGTGTATTGGAGAAAATAATGTTTGCATTAGCTAGCTTGATATATTATTAGTACCTTGTTTGGTACACTTTTCTAACATATGCATAACTAATGCTTGTATTAGTAATACACTTTATTGTGTATTGAAGAGTGTATTACTAATACCATCTATTTCTATGCATTAGTAATGCAATGGGTTCTAATGCATGCATTAACATTATTAAAGACACAATTGCCCTCAAAATTTTTTTTACATCCTTTCCACTATATTTGTGGACGGTATTTTTGTAAACAAATATTTTATCTAAAAAAATTATGTAATGCATAATATTTTTAGTACACCAAACCAAACATTGCACAAATAAAATCTCATCATAACTAATGCAAGCATAACTAATGCAAGCATAACTAATACAAGCATTACTAATGCAAGCATTACTAATACACTATATTTTGCATTATTCTTATATACTCTACCAAATGACCCCTTAATTATTTTCTTTTAGGGGGTAAAACGTATAGTATGATAAAAAAAATATTTTTGAGAAATAATGATTCTTTTATTATTAGAAAGTTAAGATATTAGATTATTTATACTTGTATAATCATGTTAGAACTTTTATTTTCTATTAGTTTATTTTATCATATTTGTAATTATTTCAAACTATTGATTTATTTTTATAATTTTGTGTTATTATATTATTATACTATATTATAAATTAAAAATTTAAACTAGGGCTTACACCCCACGTCTCGAGGCTTACACCTTGCCCTATACTAAAAAAATGCCTCGCCTCACGCCCCCTACTTTTTAAAATACTGATTGTAAGACATCAATAGCTCTTGCCGATGTATATTGTTATATAGAAAAATGTAAAACAAGTATTAGTGGAGTAAGTTTGGTTACCCAATATTACTTCACTTTACTTTATTTTATTTTTATTACTTCTTATAGGAAAAATGGTCAAAAATGCCCTTAAATTATGCGAAAGGAACAAAAATGCCCCCCATTTGTAGTTTGGTCAAAAAATGCTTTTACTGTCAAAACTTTGGTCCAAAAATGCCCTTATGGTTACTTAATGGGTCAAAAATACTTATTTTTCAAATAATTATATTGTTTATTTTATCTTTAACACATTTTTTTCTAATAGGATTTTTTTTAAATTAGCAAATGTTTATCTTACTTCAATTCAAAAAATAAAATAAAAAATGAAAATATTTCTTATTTTATTATAATTACTTTTTTCTAAATATAAATTAATGATGGATATACTATGATCTTATATATATGACATATATTATCTGTCGCAAGGGTACATGCCGTTATTCTATTTTAATTGATAAAATGAGATTAAGAAGAAAAAAAAAATATTTTTTTACATTTTTATTTGTTAAAGTGATTTTAAAAAGAAAAGAAAATAAGAACATAGTTCTTTAATAATATTTTAATTAGGAAGAAGATGTGTTGAAAAAGAAAAAAAATAATATATGTATTCGGAAAAATGACATTTTTGACCCATTTAGTAACTATAAGGGCATTTCTAGACCAAAATATTGACTGCAAGAGCATTTTTGAACCAAAGTATTGATGACAAAGGCATTTTAAAGCCAAATTATAAACGGAGGACATTTTTGTTCCTTTTACATAGTTTAAAGACATTTTTGACTCTTTTCCTGATATGTGAAGTACGAGCTGTTTGTTTACTCTAGGTTAGGGGTATTTAAGGGTTTTCTATTATTTTTATCAATGTTATTCTTGTACAATAATGCTCTTTAGGTTGTACCTTTTTTTTAAAAGTCAAAAAAACCTTAACTAAACCAGATGCTTTAAGGATATTTTTGGCATTTACATATTTTTATCTGTTATTGCCTTGTGTACTTTGTGAATAAAAGGTTGAACTATCTCATTTAAACTTATTTAATGACCCTCACTTCTGCTACTTATTTCACATTGCTGTGGTTAGAATCAGTCTCCTTCACATCACAAGTCTACAAGACTACTCTTTTCTCCATAAATTATATTGCTCTTTCTTGCCCAGTTTACAGGTAAGTTTCCCCTCTGTTTTTTCGGCCTTTTTATGTTATCTTGTGTTAATTTCTAATTCGAGATGTTTTGAATTTTCCATGAAATATTTGCTTTCTATTTTCATGGTTTAATCTTAAATTTCATCGGTTTCAGCTCTTTGAAGATGTGATTTAATCTTAAATTTCATCTGTTTTAACTCTTTCAATAGTTTGTTATATTATAGCAGGTGTTTGTGAAATTGCCCAAAAGAAAGTATAGCTATTTCTGGACTATAATAGAAAGTCTTAACCCAGTTAATTTTGTTTATGGATTTGAATAATGCCACAAGTTTCAATATTAGAATTCGAAGCCAAATAGGGAATTTAGGGGATGACGGAGGGTTCTGAAAGACGAGTAATGATGATGGTGATAGGCTGATGTTATCACTTTAGGCCTGTAAGCATTTCATTTGTTTGATTTTACGAGATGTACAACTTTAATGTTATGCTGGCCTTTTTCTGCTTGAATTTTATTTGCAGTTGTTCCTACTATTAAGTTTTTCCCCTGTCTCCAAATTCCTTGTACTCGAGAAATAAATTTACTTTTTGTTTTGTTGAGATGGATTATTGTATTTCTTGAAAGTTAAACGCTTTAGACTAAAGCATTATCTTTTGGTTTTTACCTAGAAAGAAGACAGGATCTTCTTAATTGTGAAGATGAGAAGATATTTAGATGGTATGAGTTCGTTATGCTAAGCATGTATTTACTGAAACCTTTTGAATTACAATTTTAGTCTCCAATTTTAATCAAAGACCTTCTTGTACAAATCCTCGAGGGCGGTTTTCATGTCAAAGAATTCTTGGTATAATATAGATACAAAATAATTATACAATGTTGAATTAATACTCAATAAAGTTAGAGTGTTCGTTGCTATTTACTGTGCTGGCGGGAGGTAATAATACTTAATGAAATAGTCGAGGTGTGTGCAAGTTGGTCCGAACACCTCCATCAATTCCTCATATAAGAAGAAGTTAGAAACTTTACGTTTATAGAAACACAACCCAGAAGGTGATCTTCTCATATTTTCATGTAGGACAAATCTCTGATTATTTCCATTTCTTTGGGTAGATGTGGATAAATCATATGTGTTCTCACTGTTGTATTACTACCCAAAAAATTAGTGAATTTACCATTTCATGTATTTTAGTTTAGTATATGGAATAATATGGATCATGTTAGTAAAGATTCTCAAGCATACCACTGCCAAGTTCATATAAATAGTCAAGACATCCATAGGTATCAAGGTTGTGGTTAATGGTTCTGCACAGTTGCAGATGCTAAATAACCATTGAAGGAAGGGGTGGTTCTCTCCTCTCTTAACCAAAATCTCGAGTTTGAATTTGGTAATGAAGTCCCCTTCAGCTGGGAGCATTTTACCGATTTATGAGTTGATTTCCGTTACTAAATGCTAAAAAAGGTCTATCTTATTCCCTAGGAAAGCGTCACTCTTATTTTCATCTTTAAACTCCATCCGATTCTGCTTCTTTTCTCTTATTATTCTAATCCCACAATTGTAAACATTCTAAGTGGTGCTTCTTTGTGATGACCCTCAACTAAGCGTTCATCGCTACTTTATTAAGTATGTACGCTGACATGAAAGAAAGTAGTCCTAAAGATAGACTGCTCTATTGATAGTTTTTGGGTCATCAAGATAGACTGCTCCTTTTGCTCAAGTACAGAATTAACCTCTTGTTCCTGAATTCTTCTGCTATAGCTTAAGTGGCATATCTTTACAAATTTCTGGTTATATGTGACTTGTGAGGGTGTATAGTCACTCCTTTGTATAAAAGATAATTCAATGGATTGTGCAATAAGATAATGAGAAGAACATATAAGTTGATCTTTGTGAAATGGCTGGAGGAGGCGGAGGAAGAGGAATGAATTTCTCATGAAGTATCATCTCCGTTTAGCTGACCGTTTCTGAAAATTGTTTTCCCTGGAGAGTAGTAATTATATTCCCCTTTCGAGGATTGAAAAGAATAAGAAAGACTTTATGAATATTCTCACAATTTGACAGTTTGTTATGATGCTTCTTCACGTTTTAAACATAGTTTGTGTGAATTTGCTTCCCTTGGATCTTTATACTCGCGTGCATCAGTCATATTTTTGTGACTAATTTTGCTGGGTTTTGAAAAATGATCACAACTTCCTTTAAGGCATTTCCAAGGATAATCATTCCATCATTAATCAAGCTTTGCATTAGTAAGAAAAAATGTTAGTAGGAAGAGGATGAAATTGAGTTGATCTGCTTAGTTGTTTGATCATGCGTCTCAAGCTCATTTGGGAAAAAAGTACTCCCTCTGTAATGCCAAATAAAAAGAGCAGTGTCTAAACCTCAGGAAATCAACTATCGCAGCAGAGTTCCAAAGGATGTTGACGAGATGGAGCAGAGCGATTTCCCAGTTTGGTAGAGTCAACTCCGAATTGGGAAGACAATTGTGTTCTTTACACTGTCGAGATTATTCCAAGGTTGCCGCCGTTGCTGAGCCGCCTGCTGATAAACTATACAATGTTAATGACCAGGTTTTGACTACAGATTACATTTCTTGGCTGTGTTTGGTTTATTTGCGGCATCAATTTGATTCTTAAGAAGATTGAATCTCAAGTTTTGAGTACCTTATGAGTTATGACCATTCAAGCTTCATGCTACATTTGCTTGTTGTAAACTTGACTAATATACTGTATAAAATTAAATGTGAATGGAGATGGTACATGAATTAGTTCTGTAACTGTTCCCTTTAGGTTGATGTTGTGTAAAATGATGTGGCTATCCCGCATGAATCTGTTGCTTGGAGTTTTAATCTTTTAGTTGTGATGCTTGCGTGATATATATAATTTCACTAATTGACTTTGATGTGCGAAATGAAAGAAGATACCTTCACTTAATTAAATTGTTGGCATTTATACTGAACAGAGATTTGTTGGATGTAATTTGTGCCAACTCTTATTTTTTTGGTAAGTTAATTTGTCCAACTTTTGAAGTGCTGCTAATTGACTTCGGTCACTTGAATAGGTAAATTTGAACAAGATGTTCTGGTCTAAGCCTCATTCACTGGCACTAGCATCTGATTCACAATTCAGAGTTGAAGATCCACAATACGAGGGCTTTAAGCGCGCTATATTTAAGCTAATGCTGTTTTATAGTAAGCAAAGCAAGTCCATTCGAGGGGCAAATGTTATTTATCGTCGTGTTGTTCACCAAGTTGATAGACCTGCTATTTACGATGGTTAGTATGCTCCTTGATCATCATTAGCTTTTGCCTTTTTCTATGTGTCCATGAATCACTATGCTTAACTTTATATTATCTTATAAAAAATGATAACAATGGTTCACATCTTGTGCTTTTTATTTTATTTTATAAAAAGAACAGTATGATTTTATAGTTAGCCTATATCTGAAGTGAAAGATGCAGTTTAGGGGAATAGTACACAAGCTGGTTGCAGGTGGTTCTTAGCCTAAGTTTATTGACAGTGTCTTTCCTTTTTTGATGAAGTATTGTCAGTGCCTTTCCTTCCTCTAAGTGAATTCAAGTAGTTATTGTTCTTCAGGTGCTCTGGTCTTGAGGTGTGAGTTATTGCATTGAATTTTCAAACTGTTGCGCGTTAAATACCTCCTTATTCATATTGACGATCGACAACCTTTTCACAGTATCTGGTTAATCCTTGCTATCATTTAAGTACGGGCCACTTGTATCTCTTAAGACTTCACCCAGCCTGTTTACAGCATTCTTGCTCATGTTAATACTAGAGCCCGACTTCTTGAATATTCATTTTCCTTGTGATATTTCAGGAAAATAAGCTGTTTGGGATCAAATATGTCTAATATTATATCTCTTTCCCCTGAAAATACTGTCATTTAATTAATTTGGATAACAACAACATGCCTAGTGTAATCCCACATGTGGGTCTGGGGATGGAAGGATGTAAGCAGACCGTATCCCTACCTTTGGACAAGCAAACAAATTGAAAATTGGTTATTAAATGTGACACAGTCTGTGGTATTTCATTTTCATCTACAACCTTACTTTTCTTCTCCATCTTTAGAAAGTATAATTACCTTTTGTTCCCAGATTAGCTATGCTAATTAATTTTTTTGAGTTGTCTGATTGTGGATATATGTTGAATGCAGTATTTAGCTTGGAGAAAACATTTAAGACCACATTTTCCTTACTAGTTATCCATATGTGGCTTTGCTTGCGACGATTGAAACAGGAGGGTAAGGAAGGTGTTGAACTGGGACAGTACTTGTATGAGATTTATAATCATGATGTGGAGCTGAGAGTTTCTAAAGCTGGGGTAAGTTACAGAACCCTGATACAGAAAATCAACTCTATAAGCAAATAGTTCTTCTCGGCATTCTCTTTGTTTTTCACTTAGCAGTTTCTACTTGAAACATGATTCATATTTGAACTACTAATCTTGCTGGATATAGCTTGAATTTCTGGTTTTGCCTTTGCCATTCAATCAGCAAAGTCTGGGTAGTTATAAAGTTGTCAACTCTAAGATTTGGTGTTTCTTCAGAAAATTCTGGTTTGGAAGTTGAAATATATCTAAGCATAAAGAACGACTGTATGCCCTCCATAAAAAAAGAAAATGATATGAGAAATGAAACAAAGGAGGGGAAGAATGACGAACAGGATTTTATTTATGGGCTGTTGTGCTTATCCAAAAGAACTGTTGTAAGCTGTTGTATAACAAGCCTGTAGTGCTAAGTTGGGGACATCATGATATAACAAGGCTGTTGTATAAAAATTTTAGTGCTTAAGCTGGGGCATCTGTGATCTTTCCAGACATAAGCTTCTTTCATATTAGTCATACATTTGAGATTTTGGATGGTTATAAATCTAACAGATCACTTTCCTTGGTGAGGAGCTTTGATATCCTCAAAATGCTTTTACTTTTCATCTCTACTTTTTCCCTTTTTTCTGATGGGTGTTTCATTCAAAAAGACTGCATCAAGAAGATGCAATAGTTCATCTCCACTTTTTCTGTTTTCATTAACACATTTGATATGACAATTCTGGAGGGTTTTCTTACCTTTTTGTCTTTCAAGTGTTAAATTTATCTCAGGTTACTTCTCCCACGCTGTAGACTTGTCTTGTCTTGAGTTTGATATTAAAAGCAAAACTTGATTCTATGTTTAAACAGAATTTCCATGGTCTGGCATGTTTCTTGCATTGCCCAACAAGCAGTTTTTTAAATTTCTTCAGTATAAGGCAGCCCCTTTTAATTCTTTTCTTCTTTGGAATAACTTAAATCACCACACCGTATCTGCTTCCAGAAGACAATAGCTTTAAAAGTTGATACTTTCAGTAAAATCTTGCCACCATTTGTTATGCTCCTCCATATGTTAAATGTATCTGAATGATCCTCCATCACTGTCTCCCACTTGTGCTCCGTATTGTTGATTACTTTACGATGGTTGATTCTCCAATCTAAGTCATCAAATTCACTTACCTAGGAGTTCTCTGTTGAATACCCTCAAATCTCTATCCCGAGTCCCCCTCGCTTTCATAGAAGAAGTTACTAATTCCCATTTTAAAGGTTTGTTTCCACCTTACTGTTGTCGCACAGAAAATTTCATGAGATTATTCCAATCTTTCAACCACAATTCTCGGGCATTATGGACGTATAGTAAGTTGGGATACCAGACATAGTACCCTTGATAATGTCTCTTTTTCCCTTCTCGAATAATTTTTGTGACCTTCTCCTTTCAACTTTCTCAATCATTGGATTCTGTTCGACGTGTTTTTTATGATTTTATTCCTGTGTATTTCCAAGATGGAATTCTATAAGTGTGATCTTTCTTAGTGGAAGAAATCTGCAAGGAATGGGGAGTAGGAAAACTATGAGATCTAGATTTTTGCAGAAACTTACAAAATTGGGAGATGAAGAGCTTAATAGTTTGTACTGTGATTATTGCTTCAATCCCTTTCTCGTTCTCACCACAACTCCAATTTGTTCATTACAATGGCAGACAACATAATTTATTTTAACACAGGCGTCAAGTCCTTCGATATTACAAGATGGAACTCCAGTAACACAACTTGGTTTGATTGGGTAGAAAGAAGTAGAAAGAGAATGTGTAGGATTACATTGAGCAGAAAGACAATGGAATGGATCTGTCACATTCTCAAGGAAGTAAGAAGATGGAGGACAAAAGACCAATGTTGGAATATTATGGTACCAAAAAGTGCAATGTACGCGAAAGGTACATGAGCTTTTTGTCCCTCAAAGGAGAAGCCAGAGAAGTTATTATTGTTCCTGAACTTGCCATTAATGCAGGATGGAGAGACATGGCTTTCAAGATTGGGCTTCATGAACCACTCCATAGCGTATAGTCAAACAAAATTCAAAGCCAGTTATTCTGAAATATAGGGTGGTTAAGAGCAGCAAATGGCAGCACCAAAGTCACAAGGAAGCCATTGATAACATAGAGGGCTCACTAGGCAGAATCATTGCAGGATTATTTCGAGGAACTGAGATACCCACTTTGACTGATGTAATAAGATGGGCCTCTTCGATATGGAAGGAAGCATTTGGAGTCAATATCTTTGAAATGGCAGGGCATATCTTCCTCTTCGAATTCTCAAATAAGCACATGTTGGAGAAGATATTGCAAGGAGAATTGGCCTAGAAGAAGCTGAAGATACAAGTAGAATGGTGGAATCCACTAGTTGGTTATGCACCTTCCCAACAAAGACGAGAAATGACCTGGATCAGAGCAATAGGATTACCTTGCATTTGTGGTTGAAAGACACCGTTAAAGAAATAGGTGATAAGTGTAGAGGATGTCACATAACAGAGGAGGAATGTGAGCTGAGAAACCATCTCAAATGGGCTCGAATTGAGGTCAGGAGTGAAGGACGAAGAATACCCAATGAGGTTGCCATAACTAAAAAGGGTTACACCTTCAGAGTCCCGATCTGGGTTGAGAAAGCCACAACCTTCAAGAAGGCTTCGGTGAAAATCATGGCGGAATAGAAAACCACGGTGGAGACGGCGAAGACCAGAGGATCCCTAGGAGAGGCCTTTGCACAAAAATCTGATTTCTATGCTCAATGAAGAAGACGGGTAATACACAGAGGATAAAAGCCTCTTTTGACGTTATCAATCAAAAAGCTATCTTGACTACTGTTGATTGGAATGTGCATGTGGGGAGTGAATATTTTTTTTAAAATCGATCCATGTGAACGTGAGGTCTCCAAGTCAGGAGATAGTGGGTCAATCTAAAATTGGGGCCCAAACCCAGACACCATTCCAATAGAAGTTAATTAATCCACAAGTCCAACCCAGTTGAGAGTTACAAATTGATGAACTCTGGGAAAGATGTTGAGAACATCTTTCCCAGAGTTCACCATCGTGATCGAAACAGAGGACCTTTGACTCAGTGCTACAACTCCAGTCACAGAAACACTAGCAAAAAATTCAAAAAAAGGCAGAGATAAGTCTAGAAGAGATAGAGGGGGAATTAATGGTGAGGGAGGTACGGGGGACCGAGAATTGCAAAGAGCAACATATTGTGATTGGCAATTCAAGTTCAGATGGAGAGAGTTGGGAAGTGGAAGAAACGATACCAGTAGCTACAGAATCAGCTGTAGCGGTCATCGAGAAGGGGAAAATCTCGTCAGCATGAGTTTGACAAATCTTAATTAAACTTTGTAAAATGTTTGGAAATGATTTTAAAGGCCATGAAGAGGAAACGTTGGAGCTCCTCATGCAAATTGATGCATGCAGGCAGATTAGGAGGATGGAGCCATCTATACAGAAATTAGGAAAAATAAATTCAAAGGCACCAATAAATTAAAGAACTTAATTTCTTTTGATGTCAAGTTCAAAACCAGTGAGGGCAGAAACAAGGGGAAAGGGTGTGTACAGTCTGAATCATGAAGCTCAACTTGGTGTCTTGGAATGTTAGGGGACTAAATGATGGGGGGAAAGGAGGGTGGTGAAGAACTGTATAGAACAATGGAGGGACTAGGCTACTTGGAGACATCTAAGAGATAGTGAAACAAATATGAGGAGGGAGATGGGTTAAGTATGCTTGCTAAGAAGCAAGTGGTACTAAGGGTGGAATCATCATATTACGGGATAGTAGAGTATGGAAGGGAGAGGTGCTGCAAATAGGGGTTCATACATTAACTTGCAGTCTTGAAGCCATGCTCCAAATCTTCAACTATTACATTTCAAGGGTGTATGCACCAAATTGTAAAGTGAAAAGAAGAGAGGTATGAGATGAGTTGTGGGCTGTTAACAGTTTTAATGGAGGGTCCTTGGGCAGTCTGTGGGGACTTCAATGTGTGCAGGTTCCCCACAGAGAAGCGGAACTGTCAAAGGAGGTCCTCTGCCATGGTAGAATTTTCACACTTTAAAAGACTTGGAACTTATTAATTTGCCACTAGAAGGAGGAACACATGCATGGTTCAAGGGAGACACTAACATTTATGCATCAAGGATAGATAAAATTTTATTCTCATCTGAGTGGAGTGAACAATTCACCAAAGTGAAGCAGATTGCTCTCCAGAGATTAGCATTAGTGCCTATAGCCTTACACTATGGACCTTGGGATCAAACAAATCATATTTTAAATTCAAAAATTGGTGGCTAAACATAGAGGGATTTTCAGACAAAATCATGTCTTGGTGGAATTCTCTTGCATTTTTAGGGAAACCAGACTACATATTAGCCTATAAATTTAAAGCTTTGAAAGGTAAGCTTAAGGAGTTGGAGTATGGAAGAAAAAAGGAATCTTGTCTTTCCAAAATTTCAATTTGCTAAACAAAATGACAACTTTGGACTCTATATTTGATAGAAGAGCTCTAACAATGGAAGAGGCTGCTTTGAAGTCAACAACCTTCTTGAAGTATGAAGAGCTACTGAAGAATGAAGAGACTTTGGTCATTAAAAAAAAGAGTGAAAGACTGCATGGAAGCAAAGATCCAGAATTTTCTGGCTAAAAGAAGGTGACAACAACACTAAATTTTTCCACAATTCAGCTAATCCCCATAAAAGAAGCAACTATATTGGCCACCTAGAAGTACAAGGGGAAACAATGAAGAAACCAGGCTGAGCAAAGGAGGAGACATACAGCTCTGTAAGAAATTGTACACAGAAACAGAAAGGTGGAGACCGACATGGAACATGATAAACTGTCCTACAATATCAGAAGCAGAAAAAGTACCGTTACAAGTTAAATTTGAGGAACAAGAGGTGCTTAGTTGCCTAAAGAAGTGTGTTGTGGACAAAACTTGTGGCCCTGATGGGATACACCATGGGCTTCTTCATCAAATATTGGGAAGTTCTAAATTATGACATCATGAGTGCTTTTCACATTTTCCATGAGCATGAGATGTTTGCAAAGAGCTTCAATGCACATACATTGCTCTGATTCCCAAGAAGGGGCTAATGAGTTAAAAGATTCCAGGCCAATTAACTTGATAGGTAGATTCTATAAGCTTTTGTCTAAATTGTTGACTAAAAGGATTAAAGGGGTGATGTATAAGTTGGTAGATTCCCAACAAATGACTTTCATCCAAGGTAAACAGATTATGGATGCAGTATTGATAGCAAATGAAGCAGTAGACTAAGTGGGCGTTTGACCATGAAAATAAATAAATAATCATTTATTTGGAATTTTGAAGTTGGAGTTTTGTTTAGCCATACTTTTGGCAAAGAATGTTTAGAATTTGAATTTACTTTTTTTTAGATATTGTTTATAACTTCAATATATAAAATCTAGCAAAAATCACCCAACTCAACTACTTTACCTCAAATATACAATCAAATTTGCTCTAAAAGAGTAATATCTAAAAATAAATTGTCACATATTCCATATACGAGCTACCACATATTATTACAAATATTTTGAAACTTTATTTGAAATTTTTGAAGTTGGAGTTGACAATGAGTTGTGTTTGGTTATTGTTTTTGTAAATAATACTAGTTGGTTATTTGCATGTACTTTTCATAAAAAAAAACATGAAATATGATTTACATATGAAACATAAATTAATGGGGTTCTTTTTATAAAAATAAAAATTCGGGTAAATTTGAAAAAGAAAAATATAATGAAAGTGAAAGTAAGTTTTTGGGTGTTCTCCAAATTCCAAGTTGTATTTGGAATTTTCTTGGCCAAACGGTGATTTTCAAATGAAGGGAAAAAAATTCGGAAAAAAGTGAGATTCTCACAGCCAAATGGATCCTAACACAAAAGATACCTGAAATCTTATGCAAACTGGATATAGAAAAGGCTTATGACCATGTGAATTGGGGGTTTCTACTCAACACTCTCGTGAAAATGGGATTTGTGGAGAAGTGGATCAGATTCGGCATCTCCACTGTAAAGTGTAAAGTTCTCAGTACTGATTAATGGAGCTCCTAAAGGTTTCTTTGCAGCCCAAAGGGAATAAGGCGAGGGACCCTTTGTCCCCATTTCTGTTCATCCTAGCCATGGATGGGCTAAACAATATGATTAAAGACAACAAAGGTCAATGGTTGGATTTCAGGTTTTGAAGTGGCTACAAACAGTGGAGACAATCTGGAGGTGATACAACTCCAATATGCAGATGATACATTGATTTTCTGTGGTGCAGAAGAGGGGCAGTTAAGATATCTAAGAGTAATCACTCTTTGAAGGTTTCTCAGGATTGCACATTAATTGGGAAAAAGAGCCACATTTACCCCATTAACACAGTCCCAAACATAGGCCTTTTGGCTTCAATCTGGGAGAAGTGGGAATCCTACCCTCTTTATATTTAGGGATGCCATTGGGGGGCAAATCAAGGTCAAAAGAAATATGGGACAATGTTCTGGAAAAATGTGAAAGGAAGCTATCAAGATGGAAAGCCCAGTACTTGTCTATGGGGGTAGACTCACTTTGATCAATGTTGTACTAGATGCCCTCCCGACCTGATGCTAACTCTTTTCCCCATCCCAGCAGGGGTTGTGCAGAGGTTAGACAAGGTCAGGAGATCCTTTTTCTGGCAAGGAAATAAAACCAGTAAAGGCTATTATGACCTATTGAAGTGAAATTGCCCATAACAAGCTAGAAACAGGGAGGTCTTGGCATTAAAAACCTGAAGAACCAATGTAAAGCTGTGGAAATGAAGTGGTTGTTGAGATATGTCTATGAGTCACATTCTCTGCGGAGAAATGTGATCAGAATAAGATATAGCTAGAAAATAAAGAACTCCTAATCCTAGCATGACTCAACTTCTAGGATATCTTCTGCATCTATAGGATAGTTCTTTGTACAACAAAAACACAAAAGCAGAAAAAATCTGTTTTTATCTTCTGAACTATTCCTGTCTTCAAAATATTTATCATTCCTCTCCTTCCAAATGATCCACCATATACAGGCTGGAATAGTTCTCCAATAGCTCCTGTTCTTAGCTTCCTTCCCAGCATCTTGCCAAATAGATAGTGTCAACAATCTTGCTAGGCATTGTACATTGCATGCCGCTGAGATTGATGAAATTCTTCCATAGCTGGTCAGTAACTCTGCAATGCAAGAACAAATGTCCCACTGTCTCAGCTGCCTCTCCACACAAACAGCAGTCAGTGACTAAAATGATGCTTCTTCCTTAGGTTTTCATGTCTCCGAACTGCCTCTTTTGCTAATAACCATGAGAAACATGGCACCTTCAAAGGTGTTTTGGCTTTCTAGATTTGTTTGGATGGCCATAGGGAATTCTAGGGAGGATGTAGGCAATCTATTGCATCATTGCTTGCTAGAACCATACATTATGGCGTATGGTGTGAAAGCTTGAAATTCAGAAGGAACCAGCAGAGAAATAGAGCATGGGAAGTTGTTCTGTTGTTACTAATATGAACAATATAGAAAGAGTGAAGCATAAGAGCATTTGGAAGAATATTCATTGGTAAAGATTTTTGGAATGTTTTTTTTTTTTTGTATTTTGTGTATGAGGACTAAATTCTCTTTGTACAGAATCATGCTTTTGTGTAAGAGTACCCCCCGCCCACGCACAAGCCAACCAAATAGAGAGCCCAATCTTGAGTGGAATAAATACTGTGACTTCCTTGTTCAACAAAATCATTATGTAGAAAATGCTTCTAATCTTTGTTTTGGTTTTGCACAATTTGTACTCACTTACATGGAGAAGGGGAAGGGGAAGGGGAAGTTTAGTAGTATATGACTGGATAAGCAGCTCCATATGACGACCATAATTTAATTTTCCAATTGTGATTTATATCGGCATTACAGTTTTATATGGTAAAATAACAATATTAAGAAACTTGTGTTTATGTGTATCTTTTGTTCTATCAAATTGCAGGTTAACTTATTGTTGATTAAATGGATGAAGGATTTAGAGAAGATATTTTATGGTAATATTGTCGCCTATGATGCTGCGATGCTTCCTGAAGCTAAGCAGGATGAGTTGCAGAATGTAATTTGGAGGTAAGGCATCGAAATATTGATTCAGGCTCCACAACTTATCTGAACTTTGCAGGTCTCTTCTGTTGTTTGTTTGTTAAGAAGTATTTCAACAAATGAAGTTTATAATCTGAACATTTTTACAACAACAACATACCCAGTGTAGTCCCACAATATGAACATTTCTACATGGTAATTATATAGATTATAGGACTCTGCTCAATTAGGATAAGCCAAAGGATGTGTAAGTTTGAAAATGCTTATTTAGAGTATATGCACTGAAGTTTTCAGACCTTAATCACATAATAATAAAGAAAAATAGTCCCAGTCCTTAATTTGGCTGCAATATTGTAACAATCATTGGGTTCGTCCGAAACATTTCTAAGCATAGTCCTAAACTATATGTGAATGAAGATCGTAAAAGTTGGCATCTGCATATCAAACTAGAAATAAGTGTGCTTGATAAATATGCCCTAGATTGTGTCTTCAAGAGATACTAATGAGAAAATTTGTAATGTATCTCTTTTTTCCTTCTTTTTCGTTTCCTGGTAAAGAGTTTATATTGAATCTCTTATGGAAAATAATAAAAAACTCTACAAAATTCTTTTAAGCTTGCAGCAACTGATGATGGAAAAAATCAATTTAATGCATCACTCCTATGTCCTACATCAAGTCATTTTCAGCTACAAGCAAGCTAAGACCATTAAAGAGTTAATAATCAAACTAAGCATCTAAAATCAATTCCTTCTTCCTTGTGTTGAAGCATAGCTGAAAGTGTTATTCTACAATCTGCTTCTCTCCTAAGAGTAATTTTACTTAAGTCTAAGCCATTTCCTTTTTTCCTTGGAGTTCATTGACAATGCTATTGCTAGCTAACTTTCTTTTTAATCTTTATATTTCCCATCTACACAAATTCCACCTAAAAGTTGGAGAGTTTTCGACACTGGCATTGGCCAAGGACACTTCGGAATTGTAGATGGAACTTGGAACAAGCTGTTGGTTGTTATTGCAGTTGCATTTTTTGAAGTATGATGTTACTGTGGTGTTATAATAAACTACGATTTGATGTGGCATAGGAGAAGGGTATACATAAAGATAGTGTTATATTTGGTAATCTGAAATGAGTGAAGCTCTCTTCAAAATGCCCTATTTTAAGCTTAAATAGATGTCCATTTGTTTACTGTTGACAATTGTATGTGTATTTTGTTTTATAGGCCTTCTGATGTTTTATGTTGTAGGAATGTCTTCTCTGATGATGGTACCTCTACGCCAAGTGATGCTGCTTTACTTCCTGTCCAGGCAAGTACATTTTTGTACATATACTTTAGAAGCTCTTCTTGATGCAACGGTCAGAAGTAAATACTTGTACTGGAAGCTTCTTGTTGTAGATAAAAAGGTCCAAGATTGCATGGAAAATGGGTTGCTGGAAATCCTTGTGTTCTTTATGAAAGAAAATTTATTCTCTTTTCCCCTTCAGTTGCTGTTAACCTTCTCCTGGTATTTTCTGCAAGAAACTAGTAGTTTTGAGCCTAGCCTATATCGTTTTTGATGCTATATGTTTTTCAAGTTATTGTCCTTGCATTTAATTTTCTTTTTATTGGGCTGTGCTCCTAAGGTATGGACTCTGCATACTGTTCTTGTTTTCCTTTGCTTGTGTTGCATTTAATTTCTTTTTGGCTGAGCTCTGTACCTAAGATGTAGCGCGTTTGAACTTTTGGCATGCCATGCTTATTATTTTCTATGTATTGTGTGATTTCAGGCTATGTCAAGGTATGTTCGCAGGGAATCCAACTGTCTGTCATTTACAGGTACTAATTTCTGCCTCAAACAAATACGTATAATTTCAATTTATGTGAGAAGGATGTTAGAACTTGTTTACTGAGGGCTTTCATGCTCTTAATATCCCCTTTCAAAGAGATGCGGAAAAGTCTTAAACAATGCGAGGCACCATAAGTTACTGTTTTTTCTCATTATCTATATTTGTGATGTAACGTTTCACATCTGCAAACCACCCACCATTCAAAAGGAAAGATAGAGGAAATAGGATAAGAAAATCTTTTACAGGATACCCTGTTGCTTTCAAATCGCCAGTTTGGGGGTTGAAAAATGCTTATCCTGGTTTCGGGATGACTCAATTGTTGAAAATATAATTAACTAATAAGAAGTGTGATTTCTCTAACAGCTTAAGCACTTCAACATGGTATTAGTGCAGGCAGAGGTCCTTGGATCGAATCTCACCGCCACCCATATCAAAAAGAATTTCCACGTGCTTGGCCCATGAAAAAATATCAGGCCCGCACGTCGGGGGCGTGTTGAGATTATAATTAACTAATAAAAAGTGTGCTCTCTCTAACAATTTAATTTTTAGATGAGATGGTCACACACTTTAGCATCAATGCTATATATACTCTTGAATACAATAAAATAGTTTCGGTACTCTTGAATACTTTACCAGTCCCAAATAGATATTTTTTCTGCATTTCAAATGTTTCCATGAGTATTTTCTATGAACCTCGATAGAGTTAAGTTGCGCGGACTTCACTTTTAATGCTGCACTCGTGTCGGGTTCTCCAATACTTTTGGAGAATCCGACATGCACCTGTTGACATTCTTGATGAGTCCAAGCAACATAGCTAATTAGCGACAGTCATTAGGATGCTTGATTGTGATTTTAGTTGTTATTTCTGTGTACATGGTAGTCGTTGAAGTGATTCTTTGCTTATGTCCAATTATTTGTGACGATGTTTTGCATGAGGCCGCCTACCTTAGAGTTGGTTGAATTCAATCCAACCATTCAATTTGCATGCTTCACTTAAACAAAATGGGGCAAGGTCTTGTTTGGACACTGTATTTATTTGCATTTATTTCTGTGTTTTCATTCCCATATCCATGATGCATGGTTGATCCTAGCCTTTTATCATCTGAAGCAGCCCAATTTTCATATGAACCATGTTATGGGCACAAAAATACCAAGAAGACGCAGGAAATTTTGCTACTTCCTTTTTCCTAATCGAATCCTTATTGTTAACCTGTAATAAGATAATATTACGAATTTCAAGGACTATGTTAACACTGATGTTGCTTTTGGTTTGACAGATAAGGAAGCTATGTTTTCAGGGAACTTCATGTTCACCTCATTGGGCAGCACAATAGCTGGTACAGTGTAACGACTAACGATGAGAGAAATGAAAACCAAACATGCTCATTAAGCACACCAAAATGCATGGAGAGATCCAGGCCTTCTGTCAATGATATTATAGAAGAAATTGCTGATTGTTTAATTAAGCAAGAGATGTGATGTCCGCTATTATCCATCTTTGGTTAACTTGGTATAAATCTGAAGCTGCTGGTTTTTTGTTCCCCAGCATGAAACTTGGATAAAAATATCTTACTGTCATTTGTTAATTGCTTTGATTTTAAATCATACAAAGTAATATAGGAGAGTTCAAGATTTGGAATTATGGAAGTGTGGTATATTTCTGTTTTTTATTTTGTGGGAAATGTACAAGGGGTGAGTTTACAGCTTAAATTGATCTTGTTTGCTGTGGAAAGATCGTGGTTAACTAGCACACAATTATACACAAAATAAATAGAGAAAAAACGCACACAAGGAAACGAGTTTTGGTTAAGCCTAATCCTTCGAACAAAAGCAGATAAAGTTTTCCACTATGAAAAAGAAGTGTGCAATGTTCATGAATCCCTCACTACAACCCTTAATATAGATTCTAAATAGTCCTAAACTTGTGAGCAGTCTAAACTTAAGAAATTATTCTTGTTAAGACAATGTTTTTTTTCCGTATTCTCATCACATGATGATGACTAAACAAAAAAATTTAAAAAAATCATATACTTTGAATAGTTCAAATCTATTCTTTAGAAAATAAATATACTTTTTACTTATAAGTACTCAATATATTTATTTTTTAAATTATTTATAAACTTATTCTTAGTAAAAAGATTGGGCCTATATGTTGGGGGACTAAAGTCATTGCCTTGCTTCACGCAAGAGACGGCACAGCCACAAATGTGTACAATTCAACACCCCCAACCCCTTTTTCCACGACCAAGCCTACTAATTGAAGCGTGAATAAAATAATAATATAAAATTTCTTACTAATATGATTCATACAATTGACATTACCTGTATGTAATTTCTTTTTGAGAGATTAAAAAAATTGATCCATATCTTATACTTTTGAATCCATAAATTTCAAGTTCATTTTGTTATCTCACGAAAATAAATTTCATATAATTAGTACCACTGGTGTACCTAATAAGTTTTTTGAGGAGGATCAACATCTGCGAAATAAAAATAAGGTGAATTTGACTTTGAATACCATGATAACAATAATGTTAAAGTAAAAAGTCTCACATTGGTGGTTAATAAGATGAGTAGACTCCTTATAAGGCTTGACTATCCTCCTCCCTTTGAACTAGCTTTTGGGGTGTGAGTTAGACCTAAAATCTAATTTAATATGGTATCAGAGCAGGTCCATCTCACCCAATTCCGGGGCCCCAAAAAATCAAAAATTGTCCACACACCAAATGCTAAGTATTGGGCTGAGCATAAAAGGTCTCACATTGGTGTGCGGTTAATGAGATGAGTGGACTCCTTATAAGACTTGTGCAATTCTTTGACCTAACTTTTGAGGTGTGAAGTTAGGTCTAAAACCTAATTTAACAAATAAGACTCAATTCAACTGAAAATAAATAATTCATAAAGTAAAAATTGTTCAAAATAATGTAGTGTCCAAAATAATGTGTTTTCTTTGTTTCAATTTACTAGTCTTCGGGAACGTGCATTGCACGTTTGTCCCTTATAATTATTATAGAATTTTTATATATTTAAAAAGTTGAGTTATAAAATAGATAGTGTTGAAATACACAATATAGATTTTACTTATCAATAAAATTCATACAAACAGGACAATGTATGTCCATAAAAAATAGGGATAAGGGTATGAAAAATACCCCAACTTTGGTCGGATTTGCTGTTGCGATACTAAACTTTCATGAGGACCTATTACCTCCCTAGATTATTTAATTCCGTATTTTTTACCCCCTGAACTATTTAATAGTGTATTTTAAAGGTATATATGTGCCCACATGGACACATTACTATTTATAATTTTGCATTATTTTTTTATGTCTACGTGGGCAAATATATATATTTAAAATACGGTATTAAATAGTCTAGGGCGGTAATAGGTCCTCATGAAAGTTTAGTATCGCAACAGCAAATCCGAGCAAAGTTGGGGTATTTTTCAGACCCTTATCCCTAAAAATATGTGAAAACTACTTAAGATAATATAGTCTCTAATGATATGAATGTTGATAAATCTTTTCTTGAAAAAAAATTATAAATGCATGTAGATTGCCTTTAAGAAATTTGCAAAAACATGAAGAAGATTATTCAAATTTTCAATGTTAATGATTTAATATCATTTATTATAATCTATTCAATTTAGAATGAATTGTTTTAGTCTTCCACTAACTATTGCATAGATAGATGACATAGGGATAACAAAAAAAAATACACTATTGTTGTAAAACTTAAGAACAAAAGAATAATATAAAGATGAAGACAAGAGGAATATAAGATTATCATAATTCACTAACCATTATAAAATAACCACAAAACAAGTTTTGTTAGTACAAATAATACATAAGATATGAAGTATACCGTGCAACTGAAAAGTTACTAGGGTAATTCATAAAAATCAAGAAATACCTACCATTGATTCTTGACGGAGAATGAGCAACTCGTTCCGATAACGTTTTGTAAAACTTAAGAACAAAAGAATAATATAAAGATGAAGACAAGAGGAA
>NW_006239184.1:750609-750709 GCF_000226075.1 Solanum tuberosum | reverse complement strand
ATATCTTTTAATACGCTTTGAATGTTGCCTCGTTAAAAACCTTACCAGGAAAACCTAATTGGGATAAAACCATGGTTAAGGAAAAGAGTAAAACACGTAT
>NW_006239184.1:750203-750444 GCF_000226075.1 Solanum tuberosum | reverse complement strand
ATCTCACCATTTTGTTGAAGATCATGTGTGAAAAATACTTTTGGTGAAATATGCTTTGTCCGATCTCCTTTGATTGTATCCTCCCTTCAATTGAACTATATATTATTTTCGTATATGGTGGCCGAAATATCCTTTTCAAAAGAAAATAACATATTTTTTGAATATGATAGATCATGATTCCAATCATACACACTCCCGACTTACTTCATAGATCAATATTATTTCTGTATGATTTGAAGAA
>NW_006239184.1:748911-749721 GCF_000226075.1 Solanum tuberosum | reverse complement strand
ACCTTTTAAATCCTTCAAGGATTTTCATATAACCTTCATCGTCTAGTTAGACATAATAATCATTCATTATACATATTCAAGTATTTCATCTATTGCCAGACTGAAACAAGTTACATTGCATCCACCACTGGAGAATATATCTCCATTTAATATTGTCAGGATTTGTACGAAAACCCTTTATGAGGCACAAATCGTACTTTATATCTTACGGTTATACGTTCATACAATGATTCATTTGTACCCCACTGACATATATTTTGATCTATGAACTATAAGTTCAAAAACATCACTTTTCTAAGTGAAACAAAACATACTTGAATAGTGCATTTTATTTGCCCAATCATTTATTTGTCCACATTATATGACAAATTTGAATTTAAGATCCTCGTAACCACTTATAGCATTGAGTGCTACTTCATAACAAAGATACCGTCGATGGTCATTTGACTCGATTCCAATACTACATAACTTATCGAGATCTCTTCATTTTTCATCATTTTCAGGTACATGAGCCTTTGCCAAGGTTTTATGAAGTGTTATGTCATAGTGTTCTTTCAAAGCACTTACCTCATTATCATGACCATTTTAATAATCTGCTCCTCTCCTTCCTCAAGGATTTTTACGTTTGGAATCGATTGGTCTATAATGCTTCTGGCGTACCATAGACTCTGTCCTTCAAGGACTATTTATTGGAGCATTTGCAGCTTAATTAAAATATTGGGTCAACAAATACATCTGGCAAATTATTTGCAACATTTTGCAAATGAATTATCTCTTGAACTTCAAGTTCACATTTTTTTAACGAGGATC
>NW_006239184.1:741002-748598 GCF_000226075.1 Solanum tuberosum | reverse complement strand
GTCTAGCTATAATTGGAGGCAAATAATTTCTACTATGCCAACCAGTATTATCAACATAATTTTATAGTTTGGAACTGTGCTCTTAATTTAACAATTTGAGCAAACAACCTTACAAAAACTAATTTGTAAGTTGATACAAATGCACATGTGACCATACCATAGATGCATCTATTAAATCATAATAGTAAGCGGTCCACATGGCAGGTGAACGAGCCCATATTTACCTTTTTATATGTTCCAAATTTCAGGGGATTCAATCCCAACCTTTGCTGGTACAATGCTAATTTTATAATGAGAACAAGCAACACATGAGAATTCTTGAAGAATCTTTTATTTCTTCAACATATAACCCCATGAATTCTCAATTCTTTTGCATCACATTTGAACCGAAATGGTCAACTGGTTATGCCAATTGATATTTATTCTAGTAAACTTCTAGTTTACTTTTGCATGTGATTCCATCATCATGCTTATATTTGTATACACAAACAAGTGAAAGGCGGATAACCTTTTATGTAAATATTCATTAACCCCTCTTTGATTGTAGTAATCTGAAGATATTTAATCTTTCAATAATTTACAGTCTCAATATAATTTTTTTTTCAATTCCTCCGAAACTTAAAAAGTTTCTTTTGAGACTTACTACAACCTCAATATTATGAACTATTTTCATTTCTGGATAGTAACAAATTAGTTCTTCCGAAACTCTTAATTAAGTTTGTGTACTGCCACAAATTTCACAACACCATTCTTATGGTGACCATCTCCTTCAAGGAGAAAATTATAATTATTGTCATGGTTAAAATTATTACATGCAAGACTTATTTCTTGACAACCAATGACAAATTTGTGTTGCCACACAACAATATTTATTTTTGGTTCATTGACCACAACCTTTTATAGAAAAGAATTATTTCTTTCTTTGTCCTCTAATAGTTCATAATAAAACATACCACAATATTTGTGTAGTACTCAAAGTATATGACCAAAATGATCATTTATGTCAAAAAAAAAAAATAACCATTTGTGCATGCTCCATAAGTTTTTATCAGAAACTCATTGTCATGCTTTGGCATTATAATATTTATGTGACTCAACTTAACATCACTTTAAGAGGTCAAATGTACCATTTGTACCACCACTTTGTATTCCTTTATTTTGATGGAGGATTTACAAAACTTTTCAAATTGGCTTGCATCAACAACAATGTGCCCAATATCTTTTCATACCACTTTGATGGATAAAAAATTACATTCACATTTGAAGGACCACATTAATAGACAATGTGCCCAATAACCTTTCATACCACTTTGATGGACAAAATTACCTTTACATTTGAAGGACCATCTAAGAACCCATAATGTTCTTCCTTTTAATTACCACAATGATGACCATTAACATTTTACCACACCCATATTCATACATTCAACCACTTGTATTTTTCAGACATATTATGCACTGCTACCACATTCACATAAGAGAATAGAACAAGTTAATTAGGCAAATTTCATGACTTTCAATCAAAAGTATATAACTTTATGTTAGTCATCATCATGTCATCACTATAGTGCACTAGGACTTAAACCCAATGTCTTACCCATATAAAGACGCCTTTGGTCATAAATCAATGGGACTTGAACCCAACTTCTTATTATCATGGTGCACCGAAACTTTACTCGATGTCTTACCCCCTTGGTGCGGTGAAACTTGAATCCACCGTCTTTCCTTCAATGTTATGGAAGTGAAAGGTTACAAGAATAATGGTTATAAAGTTGGAGGTTATGGAGGTCATAGTTATCTTCATAATGGAGGAAAGTAATGGAAATAATGGGTGAGAGTAACTTCTTGGTGTAGTGGACATCCACACTATAATATTTTATAACAACTACTTTAACATCTGATTATTCATCTCAAGTATGCATAGAAATTGTCGGTTTGTCATCACAAGCCATCCTGTTATTTCAAAGAATCAATTAATAATAAACTCAATTTTCAGCAACAAATAAATTAGTAATTACCAAATAAAATGTAACATCACTATTTTATATGAGAAGAAAAATGAAAAAAAAAAAGAGTAAATAATTACATAGCATACCAAAAGAGAGAACATCTCTTTCTATTTCATGTTAAATTTTATTATAAGTCATAATGAACCACTCTTGATAAAGATATTTTTTCTCAATTAAACATATCTAAGGGTTTTAGGACGGAATAACTCAACATTCAATCAAGTGAATCATTCAGTCTTCTTATAGCATGAGTGTCATCATATAATATTATACTAATTCTAAAAATCATATACATAGAACACTTAATTTTTTCAGAGAAACTACAGTTCACGTACCCCATATTTTGGCCTTAAATTTGCTTCAACGTAGAAAAACATATATTGGACCGACATTTTCAATTCATCGTCAAATGTAGTATTTTTCTTCAAACATCACCTCACCTATAAATTTACAATAATATATGAGATTCGAACAGGAAAATAGAAAAAAATTGAGAAAGACACAAAAAACTTAGAAAATGTGTAGATGAGAAAAAAAAAGTACTGAATCGAGAAGAGAAAAGAAGATTAGATACTGTATGTGCTTACCTTCGTGGAGTGCATAGACATAAATGCACAAATGTTTACAAGAATGTTGAAAACTGATATATTGATGGTAATTTATAATATAAATTTTTGATATTTAAAATATCCATAATGTAAAATATGAATAGACTTACAAGGAGCTGGAGAGAAATAAATTAATGAACCATGACTTTTAAGAAACGTTTTATGAAGAAAATAAAAGGTCTAAAATGTTATTGTAATAACCACACCATATATATATATAAAATCATTTTTGGGTATGCAATAATTGAAAAAAAAAGAAAGGGAAAATGGAGAAAAAGTCTTAAAAAAAGGAAAAAATGGCATATTGTTTATGCCTAACGTATAGTCTATAGATGGATAGATTAAAGTAGTTGCAGATTAATTGGCAAAAGACCTAATAAAAGCTGGGAATTTCAATGGGTTAGCATTTATAAATTTTTAATTTAAACATTTTTTTTTTCACTAAACATTTAATTAATTAGATATTTTATAATATTTTAATTTAGAATAGGGGTAAAAAGGTAATCCAACTTTGCACTTTGAAGCTTCCCACTTTTAATAATATATATGATATATGATATGATGTAAATTTACGAAATTTAAAAAATATAATAATATTTTCATAATAAAAATATATCTTACGAACTTTTTACCAAATCCCATATAAATTAGGAGTGTGAGTGAGTATTAAAAATTATCATTACCCTCTCCGATGCGGACACAATTTAAGGGTAGCAGATCGATTTGGACATTTTTATTGGTTAGATTATATGCAATAATATTCTTTTCCTTTTACCACGTGGTAAAGGAAACGCACGAATCACGATACTTAGAAAAGGAAATACTATAAACTTATTATGTTAACATCCCATAGCCAATGAAGCAATCCCATTAGCCTTACCAATCCACCTACCCTTGCTTCTCTCACCACAATTTCCTGTCTTATACGCGTATTGACAACTATATATACTATATTCAAGTATTTCATTGACTCCATTACTTCGCTAACAAGTTTAGTTACCCATCCATATAATAATTCTTGAAGAATTTTACTGCATACCCACAATGAGGATTTTCGTTTTCTTGATGTTGTTGACTGTTGCAATTGGAAGTGAAAATCTTAACTCTCATGTGTTTCCGAGGCCATTGATTATTGAGTATCCTGAAAACCAATTGAAGTGTACGAGTTGGAGGTTTGCTGTTGAAACGAATAATTTAAGTCCATGGAAGACGATTCCACAGGAATGTGCTGATTATGTGAGGGAATATATTGTGGGTCCGGGTTATAAGATGGACATTGATAGGGTTTCGAATGAGGCGGGAGAATATGCGAAAAGTGTTGATTTGGGAGATGATGGAAGAGATGTGTGGGTTTTTGATGTTGACGAAACTTTGCTTTCTAATCTTCCCTACTATTCTGATCATGGTTATGGGTATGATTCTTCACTAATTTTCTTTGTATTTTTGTTAAATTTACTTCATTATTGCACTCTTAAACGCTGTAAAACTGTCTTGTTGGGTAACGCCAATATTGGGGCTGGGTGGCCCGGGGTTAAGAGCCATAATTGAACATGACTCTTGTTTGTTGGGCTTAGTTAAAGAAATAAAGGCTATAGCTTTTGGCATAAGCGCTTAATCCTAACATGTCTAGTAATGAAATGTCCCCGTTGAGTCTGTCCAATAAGGTTTTGGCCTAATTCACACCCCCAAAAGATAAGCGGAGGAAGATTGCCCAAACCATGTAAGGAGCCTAGGCCATTCATCGCCCCCTCGAGTCCAGATCGAGACATTCTTTATCCAGGGTTTCACTGTTTGATTTGGTGTGCAGTTGTCTGGGATCCTGAGGACACATTGGATTGGGTGTGGATTTGATACCACTGATAGGAAAAACAGATTAGAGAAGAAAAGTAAAAGTAGAGTAGACAATGAGATGGTGAACGTGAAAAGAAATTGCTTGACTAATTTCAACTATGCTGCAACTGTAGCAGTTTTTTATAAGCAAAAACATAGCAAACTAAAGCTAAAAATTTAGCAATTACCCCACAACGTTTTCTCCTATAGACTAGATAATGAACCACATTAAACTACAATTTCTAAAGACTAGGAAAAACATAATCATAGTCTTAATCCATTATGTAAAAGGTGATAGATTGAGCATCATTTTTGCTAATTTCCATTTTGAAGGGGATTTTCTCTATTTTACTTGGAATTATGGTTCTGCTTCGAATTTCTTATTAGGCATTATACTATGTGTAATAGTAAGCTAATGGTGATTTGTGTTGATCTCATTATTGTAGATTGGAGGTTTTTGATAGTGTGGAATTTGATAAATGGGTTGAGAAGGGAACGGCGCCAGCCTTAGGGTCCAGTTTGAAGCTTTATCAAGAAGTTCTGAGTTTGGGATTCAAAGTTTTCTTGCTGACTGGGCGCAGCGAAAGACACAGAAGTGTTACAGTGGAGAATTTGATGAATGCTGGATTCCACGATTGGCACAAGCTCATTCTTAGGTGAGTAAATGAGTATGGTTTTATGAATAAAGTTTGTTGATTTCATTCCTGGTGATAAAAATTGGAAAACATATATGAGATATGAAACATTTCAGAACGAAATTTGTCTAAATGTATGCTCCGAGTATGCTGCTCGCTTACTTGTATGTGCATATATTTGCTGCAAAACCATACTTCATTCAGTAGTTGCCAATGTTTTTCAATGTGTTTCCCCAATCACAATGTGATTTCACATTGATGAACATTGGCAAGTAGATGTAGTTGATGCATTTTCATGTTGAATTGAACTTTCCTGTACAGATTGATTTTGTAAAGTTCGTTTTTTTAATTTGCTCGGGCACATTTTACTTATCTCACCTACCCATGACATGATCTGAGCCAGATGATGATTTATTAGTTGGCAGAGCATTATTCTTTATCGTTTTCTTCTTGCTGAAGAATAACACATGATCAACTCATTTTGTCTGGATCCATAGTTTTGTACAGAATGGAGGTTGAATATGTGGGATATACATTATTATTGATGCTTAGTTATAGAATGGGACATGTAACTCAGAGAAGGGAATGTTTGTGGACTCTGTAAATCTCCATGGTTGTGCTTAGTATTTGAGCACCTCTTGTTTTTTCCTAATGTGGACACAGATCCGTGCTAATGTAACTACTATATCATGCTGGGGAAAGACACAAGAACCCCCTCAAACTATGACCAAATTCTCAACTACATGATTATTCTTTGTGGGGTCCTACTACCCCAAAACTATTTTAAAGTAGAATTATTGCCAACCTGAAAAGCCACAACCAGATGTGTGTTGTGTGGGTGAAATACAAACACCTTACACGTGTTTTTTACCACTTTAAATTTTTTTGGACACTTGTTGTGCTTCCTTATGTTTCTTTTCCTTATCTATCTTCCAGTGTGTTCTAGAAAATTCGATCATAGTTTGAAGGGGGTACTTGTGCCTTTTCCCTAAATACCAGAGTGAAATTTTGACTAATGATTCTGATTCTATGCAGAGGGTCGGACGACCATGGCAAAACAGCAACAACCTTTAAATCAGAGAGACGAAATGAGATTGTAGAAGAAGGGTTCCGAATAGTGGGCAACTCAGGAGACCAATGGAGTGATCTGCTAGGTTCTTCTATGTCTAATCGCTCATTCAAGCTTCCAAATCCCATCTACTACATTCCCTAAAGTAGAACTTGTAACTAATAGGTTTGGTAGCCCATGTTGATGCAACATGCCGATGATTTTTTTTTCACTGGCTAATGGCTACCTTATAAATACTGTAACTGTAATTCTTGTAATCCCTTAATCTGGATTATTGATGATTCAATTAATGTATGCCAATTCAGCGACAATTGTGCATAACCACCATTTCCGTCTGTGACATCTCTCACTCACTCTCTCTTTTGTTTTTAAACCACTCTTTATTGTTTTGTTTAGTCCCACTGCCGTATCATAGCAAAGTTATGAAGTTGGCGCGTTTCAGAAGTTTGCTGCTTAATTTACTATGTTCTTTTGCAGTATTGGTAGTATTTGACAACTAAACTAAATTGCTTTTGGATCCTACAAAATAATGAGGTATAAAACTGAATGATGGTGAATGGAATACCTAAGATCACTCTGTAAGACACAATATAGTGTGTAGCATCCAAGTATTTGGTATAAAACTAACTGTTGGTGAATGAAATACCTTTGTCAGATAAGATCACTTTGTAAGACATGTGTAGTATTTGTTGTGTATGAATGTAAAGGGCCACCATATTTATTGTTTGCACATACACCTATATATACATATAGGAAGGGACTAGTAACATTCTTGCAGTTGCATTCTTCTTGGATATATACCCAGAGCCAAAATACATGCCATGTATTTATTGTCATCAGATTTTGATCTCTTGGCTCTTGCACACGTTTGGAAATCGGTCCTTCCTTGCAGGCCTCAATTTCACAGTGAAGAACACCACTCTTCCACTCATTGTTTTGTTAGTATAACCAACAACAAAAGTAGAGCCGTCAATATGGGCTAGGCCTGTTGGGCCGGCCTGGCCTAACCCGGGATTTAATAGGGTTGGGCTAAAAATTTTGGAGCCCATTTAAAAAAAGGGCTTTTTAGCCCGGCTTGAATAAGCCTGCTGATTTGTGGGGCTTGAGAAATATAGGTAGGGCCGGCCCGTGGGCTAATACAAATTAATTAAAAAATATAATATAATATTAAAATTTAAAATTAAAGAGATTCAAACTCAAAATCTATTTAAAGTTTTTTAGGAAATCACTAAGTATAGAAGTTGCATCCACCATGAAAATGTCCAAACACTTGTTGCTACTCAAAACTGGTTACATGGTTTTTCTCAAACTGATAATATATTTTTGTTTACATTTAAATATTATAATTCTCAATTTTAGTTATTTTTTAATATTTAACTAATTGAAACCGCATATAAATTGCATATGAAAATGAAGATGTTAAGACAACCTTCCCACAAGTTGAT